>NW_021636630.1:0-51781 GCF_004799145.2 Neltuma alba | reverse complement strand
AAAAAACAAATCTATTACACGTGGTTTGGCTCAATCTTCATATCTAACAATGCTACATGTGAAGGTGCATCTAGAAAATTGCACCTGTGTAAGAATATAAAAAAAAAAACTAATTTACAGAGAATTTGAAACAAAAACACTAGATCATGTCGTCTGTGAATGTCGAAGACTGAATGGTCCTTAAAAGCTCCCTCAAATTGGCAAAACATGACTTGGTCCCAAACTCCTAGCACCAATGGAATTCAAGAGCTGCTCTAGGTCCTAGAATCAGAAAATGCGAGGAAGGAGCAACAAGTCAAGTTCGTTGGAATAGATATTTACTTACCGTAGCGAATGCGCACACAAAAAATTCAAGCACGTTCAAAGAAAAAACAACTACACTACCGAGAAGGGCCAACTGTTGAGACAATCCTGCATAATATCTGATATATGTATAACACACAATAGTCTGAGCTCATAGGTTATCAAACATAAGACACTCACGATGCAAGACCGCCAGTCTGGAAAATACAAGTCATTACACTCGTACAATAAAAATCCAGGAAAGAAGGGGGGATTAATCAAGCTGGCTCAACCAAGTACCCGTCAAAGTATAATTTCTCCTGGCAGTCACCGACTTACATAAGGAAACGTCTAACATTTAAGTTCATTTCGGGGGAGTAAATATGGCCAAGACCAATTTTATTTTTTACTTCTCTGGTCCTTAATATAGGACCCAATTGTTAAGTTGATTTTGGTTCTAAATATAAGATATATTCTCATATTTATTAATTTTCCTAAATTACCATTATGGATACTCTCTCAACCATAATCAAGTAGAAAAGGAGAGGGAGGATATTAAGAAAGATGATTACGGTGTTTTAGAAAAAACATGTCATATTTTTATAATTAACTAACTTACTTAACTTCCTAATCTAATCAAATTAGTTAAATAGGTCTTATATTAAGGACCGAAGGAGTATATTTGATCAACCCAGCGGATGAATGCTGAACAAACTCCACAAATGTATAAAATGTGTTTTTAGAGCTCTCTCTTTCCACAAAAGGGATTGGATGAAAAAGATGACAATACGACCAGTGGAAAATAGCGCAAATACCAAAAACATACACTGACCAAAAATGGGAAAAGGAGAAGACAATATCAGCGAATAGCTAGCATTCAGTAAAGGATTTATAAAGGAAAACAACAAACTAGAGGAGGCACAAGGCTATGCCTTCTAAGTTAAAGCATCTAGTCCAAAGATAACAATTTGCATAGTAACCTGAATAATAAAGCAAACTTTTCTTTCTTTTTTCCGTTTTGATAAAAGCTATAGCAAAAACATTTTGAAAAGACATACCTTGTTTAACAAGAATACAGCATAAGCTGCTCTTGTTGTGTCTTGACCTTCTGAAAAAAGAGGGAATGCCATTTGCTTGGTGTTTGCAATAGGCGTTGTACTTGATGAAGAATCTGAAGATAATAGATCTTTTGAAGGTGCATTGTCAATGATATATGAATGAGAGCCACCCAAGCGCACAGGATATCGCAGAGGAACTTGCAAGTAAGATGCTATAAGTGATACAGCCTGCCAAAAAAGCTAGTCTGATAAAGTGTGTTTCAATAGTTAATAGGTCAACAGCCATATATGGGTAGCAAAATAAAAAATGCTGTATTTAGAGGCACTAAAATTTAACACCATCACCACAGCGAGAAAAAGAAATGACAATCAATTGATAAATGTTCAGAAAATAATATCACATCATGCACGTGTGGATTATTAACAGTTACTCAATAGAAAAGGAAGCATCAAAAGATATTTTGGGGCATCAGAACTTACGTGTGCAACATATCCTAGGGCAGTTGCAGACTTTTGGATTTCCTTTTTATCAGTAAAAAAGCTCATCTTCTTAAAAGACAACATTGTCAAATGCAGACCCAGAATTGTTATGGATCCTTGGTTAACAGGTTTATGTTCAGCAGAATTACCTGGGTAGAGAAATATTGACAATGTTAACAATTATTTTCAAAATATTTATCCAACTAGACACAATGAGTTGATGACTTGACAAACAACTTGACTTGCTTAGTCCAAATAGGGATAAAGCATTGAGATCACTCAAAATTTATCAAGAACTCAGGTTTAAATATAACAATAATTCAAATTAGCACATGAGAAATCAGAGTTCATATACAGTGAAGTGCCATATTCTTCTGGAGCATCTAAGCCAACTAGTGGAATTATGAATCATTGAATAAGACAATGTCTTTCAATATGAAGATCAGTTCAAGAATATTCGAGGACTTTGAGGCCATTGTCAGCTACCTTGCCGTAATTGAACGTTTAACATTCAAATAGAACAGATAATGGAAATCGCAGGACAACAAGACATCAGTTCACTTTATTCATACCAATATTGAGCAGCATGACACGATACATAAGCTACAACACCATGTTGATAAACAAATGAAATTGTCCTTTTGTGCAATGAAAGGGGAAAGAAGAAAAAAATAATCTAAAACATCAAAAAATATCAACCATTAATTATGCAGATAGAATTGCAGTTAAAGACAAAATTACAATTAAGGAGCTACAACAGCTGTCAATCACAGATTGGCAAGAAACAACACCTATGAAGAAGCATTTAAGAAGATGACAGAAAGAGGAGAATTAGATGGATGACGTACAGAATGAAAGATAAAATTTTCGAATACTCAACCATGTAAAGAAGTACAAGAGCTGCGCTCTCTAACAGAGAGAAAAAAAGGTTAAGGAAACCATCCAGCATTCAGTTTCACAGTTTATTTTAAATTCAAATTCATTTGAACCTAGTATAAACTCATCCCTTTACCATTTACAGGGTATTGTTTGCATAAATAGAACAAGGAGATTTATTCAATTAACACTCACCTGCTATGCTGCCGGCGGGATATGCTTCAAGTTCTTGCTCTTGTGCAGGTGCAACCGAAATCTTTACAGGATACAACATTGATATTTGGGATGCCATATATTGTTGCCTAAGTCTTAACATCCTTTGCAAATTTCTCAGTTGAACATAACCTTTTTCTTCAAACAGTAACCTATTTGATTCCTACATTAACAGTATAATCATCTTTTCAACTACAACCACAACTGTACACAGAAAAAGGCGATGCTCTTCAATTCCAGAAAGAAATTGTGAGAACATTTTTTAATTAAAAACCCACTGGGTATTAGAATAAACGTAAGGTCACCTGAAGTCTTCTTCTAGATACAGAAAGAGCCGTCCCTGCCACCAATAGTGATTCAACTTCAACACCAAGCTGCTCTTTCTTCTTGGTGGCATCCTCCTTTGCAGCCCTGGAATGCATTGATACATTCTCCACCATTGCTTTACTTGATTCAAGTTTCTGACGCATCTCCTCAAGTTCATTAGACCTACTCAATGACTCAGCCTTGACCTGCTCATGAAATTACCGCCCGCTAATATGCGGGCTCATTAATTAAGGCCACATTTATTTAGAATAAAATAACAAACAAAATAAAAAGATCCTACATCCAGACATCAGATTCTTTGTTACTAACGTTGTCTCAACAGAAACTCATAAATAGGACCCAAAAGAAAAGGCCACAATGAAAAGGTAAGCAATGCAAATGTAGATAACAAAATCCAAGATTACTCAACATTTACCAATCAACCAGATGAAAAACATCAATCCTCGTGAAAAGTTTGTAACCTTAAGTTTGGACAGCCATGTAAATTTTCCTTTTATCTTTGTGTTACATACACACTAATCAGACATTTTTGCCTGAAACTTTGAACAAACAGATGAAACAAGCAACCGCAAACGGTTTGCCAACCCCTGTGCTTCGGTAGATGGGTCACAGGATGATTAAATGAACAGTGATATATGAAACAACTCACGCAATATCAAGGCCATTGCTGCGTTTAGGAGCTTTTTTAACATATTGTATTCCTTATCCTTCATTAATATTTCTGTTTAAAGGGATTGTCCTATCACTAAAGATTTAATAAATTTACAAGAAAATCCTCAACGTCAGCCCATGGTATAGAGCTCCCCTAGCCTCTTTGAAATAAACGCTCAAAATCCCAGGGAAACATGGTTGTCAATTAACAATTATACTGAGTTTTTGATATAAAGGACTCTTACTGGAAAATGGATCATAAGACAAGTAAAAAAAAAATAGAAAATGACTAGTACGCTTCTAATTTTGTGATAAATTAAGTCAAATTTAACCCTGCCACAAATCGATCATAAGACGAGTTAAAAAAGAAAAAGAAAATGACTAGTACGCTTCTAATTTTGTGATAAATTAAGTCAAATTTAACCTTGCCACAATGTCCAATTTGCGAATTCATCCACATGAATTTCCTTTTGTCGATGTAGTGTCCATAAAATATTCTGCCATAATTCTATTTCACAGCTACAAGCACAATGAAGGAACCCTTTGACTCATTTCATTTTCTTCCCGGCACCACTACTTAGTTTCTTGTGCTTAAAACTTCTAATTACCCATCAACACGGAGACCCTAATGCGAAGTAGGCAAAAAAACAAATTTCTTGAAGCACGCCAAAACCCTACCTGAATAAGGTGCTCGAGCTTCTGTTGGAGATTTCGCTTCTTCTCCTTGGCTTCATTAAGTGCAGAAGAAAGACTGACCAATCTCGCAAGATCATGCTCGAAGTCCTCCCATTCTATCACTTTTGCATTATCTCGATCGGGTATATCGGTCCCGGAGGACAAATTTCGATTTTGTTCCATGAATACTACGAGCAGAAAGAAAGACGCGGGAATCCAAGAAGAGGTCAGGGGTCGATCTCATCGTCCTGGAGTGGATAATTAATCAACTCATCGACCCTCCTCCGCTGGGATCCTAATTTTCTCGGAGAAATTGTTTGGTTTTTGGGAAAGATAGGTCAGGACCCGATTTGAAGAAGACGAAGCAAACACTGATATTCTGTTACCTGGAGGCGTGGACCGTATCATCACGGTTCTCTCTGCCTGAAGAAATTTGTACAGCTTTTACCTTTTTTCTAATCCATAACCCCCCCCCCAAAAAAAAAAAAAGAAAAGAGTATGCTGGATTATGTATGTCAATGGAATAATGGAAATTCAATAAGTCACTTTATAGTTTATTGTGTTTGGTAGGCACCAAAGACATTCCAGAGGAAAAGTGGTTTCCCGTGAATGCGAGAGAGGTAATTCAAATCCCCCGCTGGGTTATTTTATTTTCCCCCAAGTCCAACAAGCTTGGTTATTTTTTTATACTTATTTTTTAAAGTTTAACTTAATACAATTCAATTTATAAATTTTGATTTAATTAAAAATTAATTTTTAAAACATTAACCCTAGTTAATATTCAAAAAAATAACTTTGTTTTTATAGTTTTTTTTTCAAATATAAGGTCTGACATTTAAATGATAAAATGATAAAGATTAAATTGTATTAAGTCAGTATTTATAAACTGAGTTTTAATTGATAAGAACTATGTTAAATTATAAGAATTAAGTGATGGTAAATTATGTACATGTTTAAAATTATGTATACGTCACTAATTATCACTCAATCTAAACATGTGTTTGGCAATGGTTTGACATTTTGACAAAAGTTAACATTGAAAGTACCAAAAATTTTCTATTTGCCCCCTCATTGTGGGGTTATATCTGTATTGTTTGAGGCTCAATTTTTTCTCCTGATCAAAAGAAGCGTAACATGTCTTGAGATGCTAATTTCAAAAGAAAATATAGCAACGCTGATTTCATTTTTCACATGATTATAAACAGTACTTTCCTTGGGAATCTCACATATCACAACAATAATTATCATCCTAACATGTTCAAACTCTACAAACTAAAATTTATATGGTTATGATTTAATTAAAATTTAAATTTTAAAACATTGATCCCTAGCTAATATTCAAAAAAATAACTTTAATTTTATTTTTTTAGATATAAAAAGTGGCATTTCACATAGTTAAAATTATAAATATAGAATTATACTGAGTTAATATTATAAACTGAGTTTTGATCCGGTAAAATTTGTAAGACTGAGTTTTAATTTAGTTAAAATTATAAGAATATAAAGATTATAAACTGTACACTTCATTTTTAAAATACTATCTTCTGTCATAATCATAACACCTCATTTATAAACTATAAACGAGGTCTTATAATTAAGATAGGAGGTAGTAATTAAAATTCTATGAATGTTACTAATAATTAATTAATTATCACTCAATCTAAACGTGTTTGGCAATGGTTTGACAAATTGACAAGAGTTAATATTGAATGTACCAAATTTTGATTGTGCCCTTTGACCTCGACCTGCCCCCTCATCGTGGGGTTATATCTGCATCGTTTTTTTTTTTTTTGGGGCCAAATATCTGTATCGTTTGAGGCTCAATTTTTTGCCCTGATCAAGAGAAGCACGACATGTTTTAGGATGCTAATTTCAAAAGAAAATATAGTAACTCTGATTTCTTTTTTTACATAATTATAAACACTACCTTCCATGGGAATCTCACATATCACAATAATAATTATTATCCTAACATGTTCAAACTCTACAAACTAACACTAAAAATGCAGGGGCCACATAATATATACTGAATTGAACTCTACTCTCCATGAAAGATGTTCATGGTCTCTCCCTTGCTAATTTGGATATTTTGAAATCACCTCAAGTGAATTGAAGATGGAGATAAACACGAGAAATGGATTGTGTTCTCTGTAAAACCTACATAAAATATTATCTGTTCATCTCCACTTCACCTAAAGCTACTTTCCAAATTAGTCTTTTTGGCCTACTTCACAGTAATTCAATAACCCAGAGAATCACTAGTATGTATCCCACGAACTGCTAATTCACGTGTTCTCATGAAAGTAAACGGATCTAGACAAGGCTGCTGGGTTGGCGCTTAACACCGAAGAGATTTCAATCCCATGATGTTTCCTCGATTGAAACGCCTCAAACATGCTTCCACCATTCAATGATCCCTTCTTTATTCCTAAGGTAGCCCATATTGAACTCTTGGCAGCCTCAATTGGGTCATGAATTCTCAGTGTTTTAGGCACCAAAACAGAGCCGCTTCTCTGTTTCGATGGTTCTTCTTTTTGCAGATACCCTGGCTCAAGCACGTCCCCATCCCTCTTGCGCTTTCCTAATATAGGAGAATTCGGACCAAAGCTCGATGAATTTAAGGTTGGGGAAGAAAAGTTCGTGGAAAACCTAGGAAGATTTGCCTTCCGATTAACTGACAGGGTAGGAAAACCTGGAGTGACAGGCCAGGGAACACTAGGAACACGAGAGCTTTGGAGGATGTTTTTCTTGCTTTCTTCTATGGAAGATGTGCTTCTCCGATTCTCCAAGATATGATTATGGAACCCATTTCGGGTGCTTTGAGAAACAATTTTGTTCCCTGCTAGATTCAGTATAGAACCCATGGGCGCATCTGATCCAAAGCTGAGAAGTTTTCCATTAGTTCCATTAGGAGCACTAATTCTGGCTACTCGAAGAGCCTCGTTAATGGTGATGTAGCGATAATGAGAGGAGTTGTTTTTGGTCTTTCGCCGCCCTGCACCTACTGGAACGTTCCTCATGGTGCCACCAGCTGTCCAGTATCTCTGACAGGATTTGCAGAAATGGCGAGGCTGATTGACGTTGTAGTTATTGTAGTAACAGAACTTTGTGTTCATGCTGTTGCAGCGAGGACACGGAAGAACTTGATCTGGCTTCTTCAGGATTTTCTCCTGCGAGTTGGTTCCATCGTCATTCTTTGAAGATTTTGCAGCTTCTTCGTCCATCGATGGTGTGCTCGGCTTCACGCTTGCCTCCGGAAGGAGTTCAGCCTCTTTCTCTTCAGGGCTCTCTCTGACTTTTCCAATTTGCGATTCCTGGAAATTTCAGTTAAGTCTTGCGTTTCAGTGGACAATAAAGAAGCTTGATCTATTAAGGTAGAAAGTCAACCCACAAAAGAAAGCAGGAACTGCTAGCTTGAAAGTATTAAAAAGTAAGACGAATGAAGTAAAAAGGGGGAATAATTAGTTTTTTCAGAGAGATGATTTGGTTGAAATTTTTCAATTTGAGCTGTTTTTGCTTTCAGTGTGTTATAACTTATATCTCACTTTCAGAAGTTCTAATGCCAAAATCTGCAATCTCCATAACTCTGTTTTTCAGGTCCAGATACTGAAAATGACAAACATCACCAGGAAGATCAATGAGTCCTGAATTTCACGATTGAAAAGCGTAGACATGCTAATATTGGATGGGAAAGACCAGATGCGGTGTTCGGTTTCAGAAAACAACTCGAACAATTAAGTAAACACCGAAGATCCAAGCAAACTCCATAGTTAGAGAAGATTTTCAAAAGTAGGAAAAGTTTTGACGCTAGGAGCTTACCACACCACCATATCCAATCCAATAAAAGGGAGAATGAAAGGATAAAGCAGTTAAACAGATGGGTCATCCCGGAACATCTATATGTCGAGAAAAACGCTGATGATCTCTTGATCATTTCCGGACTCACTCTATACCCACTAACTTGTACCTTGTCGGGTTCATCATCTTGTCGTCTCTTCTGTCCTCCGTCGTCTCCTCCTCCTTTCTTGGCATCAATGGCCGCACTTGAGACAGAATCGTGGCCTGAAATGGCAGTATCCCGGCCTTCAACCTGCAATGGAATCTTCATTCCGAAGAGCTTAATTGCAGGGTCGCTACTTTCATGCATTTTCTGGGTAAGCAAACAGGACAACATGAAGTATGTTTCTTCTTTCCTAGTTGTATCTTAAGTTCGGGTTTGGGGTCTGAATTGTTACAGGTTTCAAAGCTTTTGAGTTTTGATCTCGATTTGCAACGGAGGAACGAAGAATGGGATTTTGATCCGTTTTAAGCAGAGTTGGGTGCCACGTCAGCGACGGGGGGTTGAGTACAGGCCACAAGTTTTGTTGGCCTCTGGCAGATTTTCTTCTACATTTAAAATTAAAGAGAACTGAATATATAAATAAAAATTCAGAAGTAAATATCTATTTAGTGAGGCATGTGAGAGATTTTTGAATTGTCCATATATATATATATATATATATATCTTTATTCCCTTGAAATAAAGTAATTGAGACTAATAAATCCGCAATTGGCGTTGGTTCTTGGTTGCGAGCAGGTTGTGTCCCCATCGGAAGAGCATCGAAGTGTTAGCGACAGGATGCAACGTGGCGAGAGGTGATTGGCGAGGATAAAAGCAGAGGAAATGAAAACGACAGCTACAAACGTAACCTATGACTTTTCTTAACCAACACACGAGGGTGGGGCAATTTTGATTGTGAGATTTGCAGATTGAAAGATGAAGCGAAAGTGGGATTAACATGAAATGCAAGCCAGAAAAACAATCGACAAAACAAATAATTAAAAAGTTAATGTGGTGCTCTTTATATCTTATCATATCATTTGATCATGATTATTACTGTTACCAGTACTATAAAAAAATTGAAAAGGAAGAAACATAATTTTTATTCTTTTTATTCACAGCCCTGTGTTCTTATTATCTGCTTTTTCAGTATGTATATATGGTAATGCAATTGTTTTCTTTTGTTCATTTGACAAGAACTCAGTCACATGTTTCGTTTTCTTCAGGGAAGCTTCGTCCAAATTGGGAACGTTTTATTGCATCGCTGCATTAAATGATCATTCCGGGGAAAATAACAGTTGATTCAGAAGAAACACAGATTTGAATGAAGATAATGACCTCAAAATGTGTTTCTCACCTTGATTTAAAACAGTCCGATCCTAAAAAAATATCTAATGCTCCGTTTCTTATTATAAGATCATTTTAACTAAATTACATGGTTTAAGAAAACAATTAAAATGTAATAAACATAATTTTTCTTTCAAATATACTCCTATATATAAATGGGTAGATGTAAGAGAGTGAGAGTGAGATAAATGAAGAAAAAGAGTATATTAAATGTATTAAACTAGGAGTAAAATAGGTAATGGAGGGAGTAAGACATTAATTTGATTCTCCTTTTAAAGAATAAATTGAAACTGGGTCCACATCCATCCAGAATTTATTTTTATGATAAAGATGGATGAATTCTACCCAGCCCCCCGGGTTAGATGGACGGGTTATGTTTTCAAAGTAGGGATTGTTCGAACAACTTGATAGCCACATTCCATTGGTTATGCTCTACGGATGTAGGGCAAGCTGGACTGTATTTGGCACCAAGTCAGTGGTTTCATTTTGTCTATCCCCATCTTAGCGGACATTGGGGATAATTACGGTTGGAAAAATCACTAAGACGTCTCAAAAAATAAAATATTACGGTATACATTTAGTGCTTTAATTTTATATAAAGTTTAATTTAGTCTATTAATTTTAAAAGCATATATTTGTTCATTTAACTCTGAAATTATTGGACTTAAAAAATAATTATTTGTAACACTCATGGTTATTTTAAAAATTAAACTTAATATGTTAGTATTTAAGAATATTTTATGAATAATTAAGATCTTAATATCATCATGTTTTGTTAACAATTTTAAAGTTAAATGACTGAAAGTATATTTTTTTAAAGTTAAGGGATTAAATTGAATCTCTCTAAAATTAAAGGAATAAATGTATACTTTAACTAAAGTAATAATAATAATTAAAGAGTCACATGATAAGTGAATAATTGGATTAGTGTCGTTTTATGCACCGAAATTTGTTACTACATACTGTTTAAAAAGTCTCCCGGGTCTGTTGTTTTATGAAAGTTGGTTTTTTTTTTCCTGTTTTAAATTAGATCAAATTCCTAATAAAAAACATGCTATAAGCATCAAATGTCTCTTATAATAAGGAACGGATGAAGTATTATTTTTTCAGATTAGCATATTCTTTTGTAGTTATGTGCGGGTTTAATGGTGTTGAGTATACCTTCGCAAAATTAACAGTGTTTAGATCATCACGATCTTTTTAAATATTTCTGAAAATAAAAAGACTCGTGTTTGAGACGAAACAAATGAAAAGAATGAAAAACCACAAGAATAAGTTATAAGGACTGAAAAAATGCCTGATTAGATTATAATGATCTAGAGTGGTGTTTTTTAGTTCAACATGAAATCTTTTTTTAAACGATGACTTGGGAAAAAAATTACTTGTTAAGATTCAGGCATTTTGTTCTTAATATTTGAGCATTTCGTGGAAGTTTTAAAACAACATCTTGCATTTATATCCAGGGGCATTTTAGACTACTCATATTGAAGCACATTTTTACTCAAGTCTCACGGGTTGGAGAAAATTTTCAAGAATTATACGAACCCAAAGCGTCATTCTCATCATCGCGGGGCCTTTAATGACATTCTCCCAACGATAATGGTAAAACTAAAAAGATAAGAGTAAAATATTATTACTACAACTCTATTTTATTTAAATTACAGATTTTTTTTTATTTTAAAAATATATATAAACTTCTCTTAAAATTAAAATACATGTTACACAAACATTCCTTATATATTTAAGATTTCATTTCCATTTATCCAACTGTTAGGTTACTCTTAATTTTAATTTTTAAACTTTTGTTTTGACTAAAATACTCCTCGTTAACATAAAACTTATTTAAACTTGTATATTTGTCAAAAAAAAAAAGATTTTCTATACAAAGAAAACAATTTTAATGCATATATTTTCAAATTTTTAATATGCAATAAAATTTATTAATTTTGATTATCTTAATATTTTCAAAATTTTAATATGCAATAAAATTTATTAGTTTTGATTATATTATAAAATTTTATAATTTTAATTTTTCACTGCATAGTAAAACTCATTTATTTGATTTTTTTTAAATGACTAGAAAGTATATTAAATGAATATTTTTTCATTGTATAATATAAATTGTTTAATTTTGAGAGACTATAGAAATTATTTAAATTTATAATTTAAAATTTTAAAATACAAATTTTGTTAGAAACACTTATAACGTATTTAGTCTATTGTATATTTATTTAAAGAATTAGTCAAATTTCTATTAAAGGTTTTTATGTCCACATTTTTAAAATAGATAAATTTTTCATTCCAATGTGATAGAAACACTAAACAAATAACTATTTGTAAAATAAAAAATAAAATTAAGGGAAAAATTTTTAAATTTCTCAAAAAAATTTAGCCAAAATTTAATGATTTAGTGTTATGAAGGGTAAATTAGTAAATAAAAAGTATCTTAATATAAATTTTAATTAAAAAAGTATGTTTTTAAAATATTTTTAATGGAGTTATCAGTTTAAATTTAACCGTATGTTTTCAAAATTAAAAAATAGTCGGTATAATTGGAGTAAAATATAAAGGAGGTCAAAATATTTTACTGAAAAAATAAAAATGAATTATAAAGTAATGTGAAGTGAACAGGTCAAATTAAAACCAAACGGAATCAGTAGCAAAAATACAAAATGAAGAATTTTGTTAAGTTCTTAAATCAAATTAAGGTATTGAGGGATCTCTATATCAAATATCAATATTTACACATATGTTAGAATGAACTTAGTTGGCATAGTTCTCGTGGAATTTAAAAATAAGGGGATAAAAAAGATTTGAAAGTAGAGTAATAGGTAATAAAAAAATGGAAAAGAATGATTTGTCTTGAAGTTATAGAATAAAGAAGATAATTACAGAGAAAATAGATGAAGGATGAGTTTGGCAACTGTTACAGTAATTTTTTAAAAAATATTTTTATGTAAATTGAAATAAAACTCATTTCATATATTCATCTTACAAAAATTATCCAAACAGCTCGTTGAAAACTATTCGATCAATTTTTAAGATACTAAGCATATGATACTTGGTTTTTATTTACATGTACCATCCTACTCCTTAAATGGCATCTTGCCAAGTGGAAGTAGTGAAATATAAAAATATAAATTTTATGAATGTAGAGAAGAAAACAATTTACTAGTCTGGTCTTAAATATAAGACTTATTTTATAATATAATTTATATTATAAAATAAATATTATATTTAGTATAGGAGGAGTATAAGACTTGTGAAGTTTTCATATCATCCGAGAAATATGAAGCCGCATAAAGTGACACATGGACATGGACTTGTGCATAATTGTTACTCCCTCCGACGTTTTTCTTAAGTAATTTTAAATTGTATTATAGATTAAAAAATTAGTTAAAGATAATAATAAACAAAAATTAATTTTTTTAAATATCCTTATTTATACAAGAGAAAGTATAAGAAAGGGAACAAAAAATTATTATAATAAAAATAATTATGAAAAAGAGAATATCATTTGAAAAATAAAATAATAAATATACTAAGTATTAAAATAAGTAATTACTTGGGGTAAAATATGAAATGTGCTTCAAAATTTTAAGACAACTCATAAATGTTGCTTATTTTTAGAGACAATAAAGAAATGGTAGTTGTTGCTTATAAAAAAAAGATAGAGGGAGTATATTCACAATAACAAAATACTACAAGCATTTTTTTAAGGGAAAATGACAATAAAATACCACTTGAATTCTAAAAGGACAAATAAGGGACCTGAATAAGCAAAATGACAAATAAGGCACTGGGTACCAATCTGGAATTCATATTTTCGGCCAAAAGACCAAAACGCCCTGATGAATGCGGGAAGACTGAAAGCTGAAAGTGAGAGAAAGGAGAGAGGAAGACCGACGCAGTGAGAGAAAGGAGAGAGGAAGACCGACGCTGATGAAATGCGGGAAGAAGGAAAGAAGAATGTTGGAAATGCTATTATCTTACTCCTTCGCATCACCATTCTGTAGAGATTGTTGATTTTGGTTGCGGGAAAGAGGATTTGTAGTGAGAGAGGGAGTGAACCGAAGCGGAAATCAGCAAGCAATTACGTAACGTAACTGCTGTGATATGCTTGCTGGTTTTTGGTAAATCCCATTACGTGAATGGTAAATTTCACTATACATGTAGTTAATTATGAATTTTACAAAATACATATTGTGATTTATAACTTTTGTAGTGAAAGTGACTACTTTGTTAATGGGTTTTGCAACCTGTTTTCAGGAGATAAACAACTTGTTTGTAAAAACTAATAAAAGTGACAACTTTTGTAGTCACGTTGAATTAACTGGTTGCAAAAGCCATTTAAGAAGTGGTCATTTTCACTATAAAAGTTGTAAATATCACTGTGTATTTTGTAAAATTCAGCGTCAAATTTTATTGATTTTTAGAAACAAGTTGCTCATCCCCTGAAAAGAGGTTGCAAAACTCATTTAAGAAGTGGTCATTTTCACTATAAAAGTTGTAAATATCACTGTGTGTTTTGTAAAATTCAGCATCAAATTTTATTAATTTTTAGAAACAAGTTGCTAATCTCCTGAAAAGAGGTTGCAAAACTCATTTAAGAGGTGGTAATTTTCACTACAAAAGTTGTAAATATCACTGTGTGTTTTGTAAAATTCAGCATGGAATTTTATTGGTTTTTAGAAACAAGTTGCTCATCCCCTGAAAAGAGGTTGCAAAACTCATTTAAGAAGTGGTAATTTTCACTACAAAAGTTGTAAATATCACTCTATGTTTTGTAAAATTCAGCATGGAATTTTATTGGTTTTTAGAAACAAGTTGCCAATTCCTTGAAAAGAGGTTGCAAAACTCATTTAAGAAGTGGTAATTTTCACTACGAAAGTTGTAAATCTCACTATGTGTTTTGTCAAATTTAGTAGGAAATTTTATTAGTTTTTAGAAACAAGCTGCCCATCCCTGAAAACAAGTTACAAAACCCATTGAATAAGTGGTCATTTTTACTACGGAAGTTGTAAATCCCACTATACGTTTTGTCAAATTTAGCGTGAAATTTTATTAGTTTTTACAAACAAGTTGTTTATCTCCTGAAAACAGGTTGCAAAACCCATTAACAAAGTAGTCACTTTCACTACAAAAGTTATAAATCACAATATGTATTTTGTAAAATTCATAATTAACTACATGTATAATGAAATTTACCATTCACGTAATGGGATTTACCAAAAACCAGCAAGCATATCACAGCAGTTACGTTACGTAATTGCTTGCTAATTTCCGCTTCGGTTCACTCCCTCTCTCACTACAAATCCTCTTTCCCACAACCAAAATCAACAATCTCTACAGAATGGTGATGCGAAGGAGTAAGATAATAGCATTTCCAACATTCTTCTTTCCTTCTTCCCGCATTTCATCAGCGTCGGTCTTCCTCTCTCCTTTCTCTCACTGCGTCGGTCTTCCTCTCTCCTTTCTCTCACTTTCAGCTTTCGGTCTTCCCGCATTCATCAGGGCGTTTTGGTCTTTTGGCCGAAAATATTAATTCCAGATTGGTTCCCAGTGACCTCCTTGTCATTTTGCTTATTCAGGTCCCTTATTTGTCCTTTTAGAATTCAAGTGGTATTTTATTGTCATTTTCCCTTTTTTTAACTTATAATTTGGTTTTAAACATAAAACTTTAATCCACTTTATTCTATCTATTATATTTATTTATTTATTTTAAAGGAGTTTTTATAATAGTTGTACATATTAGATATTTTATCAAATAAAAATTAATTAATAAAAATATTTAAAAAAATAATATTATTATACATAATTAAATTAATTATTTTTTTAATCTATTTAAATTCATCAAGTATTTTTGCCAGACACAACAAAAATATTAAAAAAATCAGGTATTATGGGACGGGAGTCATAGTAAAGCAAGTGGATTTGCATACGTGTCGGACGTATGAGAAAGTTTGAGTCAGCACGCCTCATTTAGGGCACACGTGTCCTGAAAAGTTACTCGCTTTTACAAAAGTAAAGGACGCAGCACGTTGTTGGTTGGGAGTTGCAAAGTGGTTTTGACACCACGTTTAATTAAATTAATTAATTAATGTTCACCCCTCTAATCTCCCTCATATAATATTGATCTAATTATACATGCTTTATGTTGATGATAGGAGCCGATAATCCCACGTGTTAACTCATGATTAGTCTTTCCCTCTACTCTAAGTTGCTTCTCCAGATGCTGCAAGGAAGCGACACGTACGCATTTCTGAGTCAGACCCCACATTTCACGTTAAGAATTTCCCACCCCTCTGATTATGACACCATAATTAATCTTCATTATACTAAACTCCTAAGATTTAAGGAGTATTAAACAACGAGGATCTACGAGTCACGTGTCAACCTACGCCTTGTTGACCTCTCCAGATAATTTATTTTCTGCACAAGACATTCTTCGCTGGTCTTAAAAGCTGGGGATGATTTTACTTTTGGTCTAAGCAGTATTTGTTTTATGTTTGATACTCCCTCCGTTCCTTATTATAAGAGACATTTGATGCTTATGACATGTTCCTATATATAAGAGACACTTACAAGTTGTCTCTACTTTTTTGTGTTGATTTACTATTTTACCCATATTTATTATCTCCAACTCACACTCTCTCTCCTTCCCACTTCTCTTTCTTTTAATAATTTAATTGTTTTCTCTCATGCTCTCTCTCCTTATTAATGAGGGTATTTTTGGAAAAAAATTATACTTTTTACACATTAATTGTTCTTAACTAATTTTAACTGTTTTTTTTATCAACGTACTTCGGTTATTTGTCTATTATAATAAGGAACGGAGGGAGTACTATTCTTGGTGTTTATAGTTTGATTGAATATTAATTTTAATTCTTATTGCTTCAATTATTGGTTATGATTTATATAGTTTTATAAAAGACTTGATGTGAGTTTTGTATAATGATCAAAATCAAATCAAAACTCATTAAAATTAAAAGTATGATGGCAGCTTATTAAAGGAATAAATTCTCATAAAATAACAGGGACCAAAATTGACAGCTCGAACTTACACAAATAAAAATTAAAATTTGATCAAATTTATGAAGACAGAAAAATGATATTAATCCTTCATTTTGCATGTAAAAATGACTTACTAGCAATATTTCATGGCTTAAGTGAAATTAGTTAGTCGTAAAATCATTTACAACTGCTGCTTCATATTGATTCTCATATACTACCTCCGGTCCTTAATATAAGACCCTATTTGACTTTTATTTTGATCTTAAATATAAGATCCGATTAACTTTGTCTCTTATATTTATACATTTTTTCCCTCCAGAGTAGCTTTTCTAACAATGATAGTTCTAGTTAATACACTTAATTAGCAGGGATATTTTAAGAAAGACAACATCTATTTAGAACAAATAACCAAGTCAGCTTACTTCTTTAATTTCCTCAAACTAGTCAATTGGTTCTTATAATTAGGACTAGAGGTAGTAAGATTTAATTGGAAGTTAAATTTGATACTAAAGTATCAATTTATGATGCTTCTTATATTTATCATTCTCTCCCAAACTACTCGTGTTAATATTGATACTCACTTAATAATAATTAAATATTCTAAGTCATATTTATTATAATTAATTAATTAACATAATTTTTTAATATATTCAAATTATTTGATTATTTAAGTAGATTTTGTATGAAGCATGGGATGTGATGCTTCCCTTTAAAAAAAAAAAAGAGATGTGATATGCAATTCTGCATTACACAAGTAAAAAAGAAAATGCAATTTTTGCGAAAATCAGAGCTGGGCAAAAAGTAGATTCTTTTCAAGTAGGTTTGCTCCATTTGCAAAAGTTAAGAATAGAATCACCAATCAATCATCGCTCACGCAGCAAACCCGAGTTTGTTACGCCTTTTCGAATCAACAATACTTTTTTCAGACCAAAAAAATCATAACTGTTCTTTCTTTTATTATAAGAATTTCAACTCGGAAAGACGAGTCACTATTGGGCCGGAAGAAAGAAGAACGTGGATGGTGTAGTATTATGGGCCCAATGAAGCCCAAGATACCTAGCTGCATCTGTTCCTCATAGCCCAGATTTCTCTTATTCACAGTAACTGCACACCGTTTTGGCCCATTCTTCCGATTTCTCCATAAGCACCACGTATAAACAAATCAACTTAACCGACAAAAGTTGGGTTAAAAAAAAAAAAAAAGACAAATCAAGGTTCACATTCCTATTAAAAGAGGTATTGATATTTAATACCTGATAGTAACCTGAATATAATTGCTTTCAATAGAGTATCTATGTGCAGAAAAGAAACAAACCAACTTACTTTATATTTTAAATATTGATCTTTTTTTTTTTCAAACAATATACTACCTCTGATAGTCCAATCCTTCATATAACAGTTAGTAGACTAATTTGAGCAGATTAAAAAAATTAATAAAGTTAATTATTTGTGATAAATATATGCTGTATTTCCTAAAATATCTTTGCTAGTCATGCATATTAGTTAGAACTATCATTTAATAAAATATTTAATATGTGCAACTATTACAAGGGTTATTTAAAAAAAAAATGAATGTGATAAACAAAATAAATTGTGATATTATATTTAAAACTAAACTGAATATTAAAATAATTCCTATAATAAAGATAAGACATAGTGCTAATATTTGATAGGAGGAGTAGGCTTTTTTTATTCTTCAACACACGGATGATTTAAATTTCTTCCTTTTTTGAAACATAAAGAGGGGATAAAACCCCCATTACACACTGTGGCCTCGTGGGTATGCAACCCAGTAAAGTCGTTACCAACATGATGATTTCAATTTCCTTCCAACACTAATAATTTTGAGTTTAAATTTGAAGGTGATATTTAATTTCCTTTAAAAAAAAAATGTGTCGCGTGTGTGTCAGCTAGCGGAAAGTAAGGAATAAAATTTCACTTTCAAGTGTGGGCTCTTTCTTTCTTGAATATCTTTAAAGCAAAGGCCCAGTGTCATAATTTTTGTTGGGTAATAATTAATACTACTTCCTGTCCTAATTACAAAAATCAGTTGACTAATTTGAGGAAATTAAAAAAAGAAGTTAAGTTAGTTATTTGTAATAAATAGGCGTTGTCCTTCTTAAAATATCCTTACTAATCAAGTATGTTGGTTAAAATTATAATTATTAGAAGGACTATCTTGGAAAAATTTGAGTAAATATGAAAGACAAAATAGATTGGGGTCTTATATTTAGAACCAACATGAAAGTCAAACATGATCTTATATTAAGGACCGGAGATAGTAAGTGGTAATAAAATTGATATATATTACCTCCGGTCCTAATTATAAGACCCAGTTGACTTATTTGAGGAAATTAAGGAAGTAAGTTAAGTTAGTTATTTGTAATAAATAAGTGTTGTCATTTCTAAAATATCCTTGCTAATTAAGTATACTAGCTAGAACTATCATTATTAGAAGGATTATCTTAGAAAAAAATGCATAAATATGAGAGATAAAATGGATTAGGGTCTTATAATTAGGACCAAACAAAAAGTTAAATGGGGTTTTATAATAAAGACTGGAGGTAGTATATATATATATATATATATATAGACACACATACTTTTTTTATTCAATATTTTTACCGGTTTTCTCTTGTTTTGCTAATTTTATCAGTCTTAATTATATTAGTCTCGAAATGATTTTCGGATTGGACTAAGACCCGTCAATTCATCTATTGGTGGAATCCCATTTTGACCTTACCAGTGGTACATTCACATCTCACTGTGTCAAGAGAAAAAAGCACATTCACATCTCATAGCGGTTTGATCAATAGTACTTCCGTCATTAACAATCTCTCTTATATTACGTCTTTAAATATAATAAGCAAATTGGCTTTGAACAAACTTTTAAGCTGATCTCTTCACTTTTACTCCATCAAATACATGCCACTTATTATTTCTTTGTAATAAATTTCTATTCATTATGTTTGTTTTGTCAGAATTCTATTTATTACTCATCTGGTCTTATTTATAAGACACTTCTAGCATGTTTCACAAAGACCAAGGAAAATCTTAAATTTTATTAACTCTCATTTAAAATTTAATAAATTTTCAACTTTATCTCTATTTAATATACATTATACCTCATACATACAAAGTCAACACAATAATAAATGAGGGGTAAAATTGTACATCTATACAAAAAATTTCTCTCAGTATCTTATAAATAGGACCAAAAAGTGTCTTCTCTCTCTGACCTATAAATAGGACCAGAGGAGTATCTCTCATACTCTTTTTACAAATAACGATATAATTTTTTTTTAAAGAAAGTATACATATCTTATATGTTTATTACTTCTAACTATATTTAATTAACATCTTGAATATGGTGGATTTGATAATTATTTCTCATAATAAGAGGCGGAGAAAGTACTTGACATGAAAACACACCACCATTGACACTAATGTCCACATAATAATTGCGTTAGCTAAAAGTTGGATGTCACAATCCTGGATTGGTGTGGTGCGTTGAAATTAAGATTGGACGTAGCAGATGGCAAGAACCAATAAACATATGAGCTGTACTCCTCCGTCTATTATTATAAAATTCTTTTAACTAAGTTATATTGTTTAAAAAAACAATTAAAATTAGTTAAAAATAATTAACATATAGCAAATATAATTTTTTTAAATATACACTTATATATAAATAGATGAATATAAAAGAGTAATAATAAGATAAATAAAAAAGAAAATGTATTAAATGCATTAAATTAAAGATAAAATAGGTAATAATATATTAAATGTTCAAAAAAATTCAAAAAAGATCTTATAAAAAAGAATAAACTCATTCAAAAAATTAGATGTTATAATAAATGACGAAAGAGTACCTTTTAATTTGTACCCTTGTCATCCCTTCTTGCCATAAATGTGAGTTAAATAACTAATTTTTTTATAAAGATTAAAAAAATTAGTTAAGTTATTATTTATTAAATATATATTGATATCCCTAAAATATTAATATTTTAGTAAGTTGCGTTGAAAACTAATCTTTTAATAAAAATAACAATTGATATATGCAAACAATAAAAAGAGTTTGAGGAAAAAAAACTATAAATTAAGTTGAAAATATATTGAATTAAATTTTTGTATTTAGAATCAAAACAAACCTTTTTATTAGCTCTTACATTTAAAACCGGTGGGAGTATGAGGGTTTTTTCCTCTATTTAATTAGTTTTTTAAAAGCTAATGGGAATACAAAATGATGGAGGATTTCCCAGAAGCTGAATATTACTTTTCTTTACAAAGATTAATGAGCACGAAAGGCATCAGAAGCAGAAAGCAATATGAACCGGGTTTAGCAGCTTAGCAAGTATTTAGGCTTTTGTATGCTGCATGTGCTTTTTTTGCCTTAAATCTCACTTCTGAGAACCATTTTTGAGTTTTCTATATCAATTCACACTTCCACATGTACGTAATACATCTATAACATTCTTTCTCTCTCTCTCTCTCTCTCTCTCTCTCTATATATATATATATATATAAGTTTTGTCTGCGTGGTGCTGGGGTTAACAACCTTTTCTTCTGTAATGGCTTTGTACAACCTTTCTACTTTACTGTCTGGTTATTGCTTATTATAATTAAATCCATCTTCATTAAGGAAATGACCCAGCCATGTGAAAAGCCTTTATTTTCCCAAGGTCAACCACATTCGTCTTTTATTATAGTACTTTACTACATGATGGTCACTGCTAAATTCGTCTGCACGTTGGACAGCATTAAAGAGAGCAACCACTCAAGTGAAAAATAGAAAATTTATCTTTCTGCCTAAGGTCAGCGTAACCTTTTCCTTTGAAATTTCGAAGTTTTGATCTCTCTTCTAGTTTAAGGATCCTTTAATCCCCTCTTAAATTCATTACAAAGTTTATATTTTCATTTGCCTCAGAGAGAGAGAGAGAGAGAGAGAGAGAGAGGATTGTTGTGGTTATCTGAGTCTGACTTAGTGGAGAACAGTGACGTTGCCAATATCTTCGAAATTTGCATGCACTAGGTAGGGGCGGAAGAACCAACGCACGAGTTTGCTTTGACATTCCCATACAATGACCCAGAGATGGAGAAATCACTGCCACATTTGGTGCCTATCATCTGTTTGCTTTTATGCTTCAGTTGAAAATACATAATGGCAATGAAGCACTACAACTGTGTGTGAGTGCCTATGCTTTTCAGTGAGTTTCTTGGATGTACCTGGGTTGGCTGTTTAACATTGATGCCATTCATACAGGAAAAAATGGAATATGCTCGAGCTTTCATGGTAAATCCCACTGCACATTGACCTCAATCAGTGTACCAGCTTAGGTTTTGCCCCTGCAAACATACCTACGCGTCATCTTTCCACTTCCATAGTGTACCCCATCTTCTGTCACCATCTATCTTTGACTTAAATACTGGTTTTGTGTTTTCTTATTCACAAGCCACAAGAATTTTATCTCCTCATGATGATCATGTTGATGGTATTAATAATCTGGCCTTATTCTTTATAAAACCAGAGACTGAAAACGCGTTGTTCCCCCACGGAATGATGGGTTGTTATCACCTTTTTGACCCTTGCCAATATGATTGCTTTTCCAATCACCCACATGCCATACACAAAACATTTACAAAAATCTAACGCACCCCAGCATTATATAAACTGAGAGCCACCCACCATATGGGAAGCAACATACACACTAGAGAACTGAGCTTGTTTCTAATAATAAGCTTTCTATTGCAGAAAATGGCGAGCGTTCTCTTTCGTCTCTTTGTTGTTCTGCTAGGGCTCTCTTATCTTCTATCTTTGCAAGCAATCCCAATCACAAGTAAAAACATATTTCCTTTCTTATGTTCTCTTGGTCCTGCTTCTTCTTTAGCCCCTTGTTCTTTCTACTGATTGCGCGTTTGTAAATGCAGGAACTGAGAACCTTATGCAGGGCCCCCTAGTTCATGATGTTATTTCTGAGAACACCGACAAGGTACAAACTTGAGGCCATAGGACAAGTTATTATGTGGTGCAAAATTTCACACTAGATTCTTTCATGTTAACCAGGAACCTTTGCTATTGTTACAGATTGCAACAGAGAGAAACGTGGAGTTGGAGGAGCCAAACACTGTTACTGAGAGAATGGACCTGGAACTCCATGACTACCCACCCTCAGGAGCCAATAATCGTCACACTCCAAGAGCCCCATGATCGTTTGTGTGTGAAATGATATTAATGCTGTGATGAATAATCTTATTTGGGTTCCTTTTGGTAGGATTGTTCTTCATATTACGATTGTACAATGTCAAGTGCGGTTATCAGCAATGTTCTGTTGTTCTTCAATATCATGCTTAAGCAGCCACGGATATTGATGCTTAATTGTCTACTGTCTTGAAGGCAAGCAATTATGTGCAGTGCGATGAAGAAGTAACTACTACTACTACTAGAGTTTAATAATTCGAATTATTGATTAGTATCTATAATATTCATCTGGGGATTTAGACCCCTTTGTGTTCGTTCAATTCCTGCTTAATTATCCTTCAGTATCTGTGTTGTTCACGGCTCATCTGGAGCTATTATTATGGTGCTTATCACATATATCTTTCAGATCAAGGCTGTGTCTAATTCGGCGATAATAGCCATTTTGGCTTGATGATATTGATATACTCCTCCGGCCTTAGGACTGAAGGAGTACTTAATATAAGAACTAATTTAACATTTAATTTGATCTTAAATATAAGATTCCAATCCATTTTGTTTCTTACATTTATCTTCTTCTTTTTTAAGATAGTCCTCATAATAGTTACACATGTTAAATACTTTATCAAATGGTAATTTTAGCTAATACACATGATTATTAAGGACATTTTAGGGAAGATGATTCCTATTTATTACAAATAACTAACTTAACTAATTTTCTTAATCTACTCAAATTAATCAACTAGCTTTTATATCAAAGAAAGGAATCAGTATGTAAAAGTAAAGGCATTAATCAAATGCATGTAATTTGACTCACCAAGAAGACACTTGTTTCTTCTATTACTACTTAAATTTAGATGAATTTAGGAATTTGCCAATATATGAATAAATTAAACTTATAACAAACACAAAAATCAAGTATATACAACAAACGGTATTTTTCCATTCTAAATATAAAATTCATTTTGTAATATAATTTATATTACAAAATGATATTTAGGACCGGAGGACTATATGGATTTCACCTTGCCTCATCTACATATTTGTCAATTTACCTTATTGTAGATCCAATCAAATCAATAATACTACATCCGGTCCTTAATATAAGACTTTGTTTGACCTTTATTTTGATAATAAATATAAGATCTCAATCCACTTTGTCTCTCATATTTATGTATTTTTTTCCAAGATAATCCTTCTAATAATGATAGTTCTAGCCAATATACTTAATTAGTAAGGATATTTTAAGAAAGACAATACCTATTTATTACAAATAACTAACTTAACTTTTTTTCTTAATCTTTTCAAATTAGTCAACTAGTTCTTATAAATAGGACCGGAGGTAGTACGTAGTTTGTTCCATCATTATTCAACCATGCACCTTTTTTTTTTTCAATCTTATTTTTAAACAGTCACATAATTTAAATTATGTTTTTCGCGTATCTTAAACACATATATATTCGTTCAAACTACTTTTAATTAATTTATTTAATATATGTGAAATAATTAATAAATTCTTATAAAAAGAACAAAAAAGAGAATAATATATAATATTTTTAAATTTAACCACCTTTAAAGTAACATTTTGATTTGATGTTGAAAGCTTCTACTTACTTCCGCCAATAAAAGACAGTCACATGTAACGGTAAAATAATTTATACTCCAACGCTCGAGATTTTTTTTTTTTAAAGTTTTAGCTTTGGCGGGAAGCAAATATACGATAATTAATAAACCAGAATCACAAAAGGACAAACTAAGGTTGGACTCAACTACTTAGGCATATGTTAGAATAGTGAGAAAAAAACAATTATTTTAAAGCCATAAAGAAGGAAGGTAAATACAAAAAAAAAAACTCCACAAAATGCATAAATAGTTCTCAAGTCTCGAATTCTTTCATACAACTATTAAGATATAAGAATGTATAAAATTAATATTGAAAAAGGAGCTGAAAAATGGAATCGGCAAGAGGATTAAATTTCACTACCATGGATAATTTAACAGTTCCAAGCAAAAATATGGATTTTGATTAGATATGGGACACTCATGGTGCCAAATATATGTCCGGTGTTACATTAAAAAGGTCTTAAAATAAATACTGTTTGTAATAATTGATGATTATACATATATTTATATATGAGGGGTGCATTTGGCATTAAGCCGACAAATGGCTTTTGATGTAGCCCATCTTTTGCCCAAAAGGATATGGGAACATAATGCTGAAATGCCATTTGTCGACCCATAGTTTGATTGGTGTTGCAAGACCAAGTGTTTCCAATGTGTTTTACAAGCTAATCCAAATTGTTTAATGTAATCATTCATATTGCTGACCTAATTGGAGCCCTTTCAGGATACTTAATTACAAATATGTAATTAAATATTTGATATGTTTGAGTGGAGAAAGTGATGTACCAAAGTTGTGGAAATTTGACATTTTTATAGTGCTTGGCGGGGTGACCCCTGCGCCCTCTTCCCAAAGTATCTGGCTTTTCAAGTCATTAAGTTGTATATTGCTCATTGTGGAATATGAAATAATGGCCTTCTATAGTTATTACCAAAATAAGTTCCCTCCATTGATTTGCTTTGTTTGAAATTTCCCATAAAAAATATCCCACCTACCGGCTCTATAAATATTTCTCTGGTTCTATTTATAAAGTACATCTAGTATATTTCATATAGATCAAGAAAAACCTTAAAATGTGTTAACTCTCTATTAAAATATAATAAATTTCTAATTTTACTCCTATTTAATACATATATCTTTCAAAAAAGATAACTATCTACACTATAATAAATAGAGATGAAATAGTACATCCACACTAAAAATTTAATGAAGTGACTTATAAATAGGACAAAAAAATATTCTCTTCTCTGCTCTATTAATAGGACCAGAAGAGTATGGATGATTATTATAAGTTGAAATACTTTCACAGTGAGCGATTTTGGGTGTCCTTCTCTGTTTTTCCTCTTCTTTTTTTTAGACGCACTTTTTGTGCCTAAATAAATAGAATATGCTCTAATATTCCATTCTTTAGGTGAGTGCACCCAATAGATTGCCCTGAACCCAAATTTGGTATTTCTCTCATTCTCTATTATCGCTTTCTAACAATATGGTTAAATATATGTCACCTAAAACAAAAGTTTTGATGCTGCAGATATGCAAAAAAAAAAAAAAAAAAGGCAAAAAGAGCATGTACATATACAGGAAGTGTACAACTGTAAGGCTATAATACTTGTTAATGGCAGATCAGATTCCAATCAGGATATTCACAATCTTTGTAGGTCTATTTCATTATACTTTTCAATTTTCATACAATATTCATAACTCTATATGAAGTGCGAGATGGAAAGATGAGTTGCCACCAAAGTTGGGTGATCGACACGTTTGGTAGAATTAAAAAACTTATCAAACATCAAAGCAAAGGGATTATATTGCCTAATGCCTAGGCTTAGGAAATGAACCTTTTGTCCCTATATCTGCTTCATTCTTCAGCTTTTGTTATGCCTTTAGTTCTTCCTGATGCCATGATAAACTAAGAGTAATATTTAGATCAGTAAAAGTAAAAGTTGTCTTGCTATGCTTTGTTAGCTGGACTCCTTCACTCCACTTTCTCCTTTATTCATACAATGAATCTATGGTTAAGTTGTACCCACCACCTAGATGTATATTCTAAACTAATTTTTCAGTGGTAACTAGAATTTTAAAATAATTTATGATATATTCAGCACTATAGCATTTAGTACCCTAATTTTAGGTGCTAGTGAGGAAATTACTTTAAAGGTAACATAGCAGAAAAAATTACTTTAGGACATCTGATGTTATTGGAAAAATATTTTAGAATGCTGCAAAAATTAGTTCAAATACTTTGAACTGTTGAAAAAATATTTCAAGTTACTAGATGCGCATTAGCGCTATAATTTCTAAAACTACAGTTTTTAGGGGGTAATCATACAAACTCTCTTCCTAAACACAGGCTACTTTGGTTTTAGAATAAATAGCATGGATATGAGAAATGTTAAGTGGTTCTGAAAGGAAGCACAAAATGTACTGGAGGGAGTGAAACAAAAACAGAGAATAATGGTTAAAGGGCCCAGATCTCTCCAATACAGACTACTAAAGTTACTGTCATACTGCAATGTTGCCATTGCAAGGGAGCATTATTGAACATAATGACTCACAAACTTGTTTCTTGTATAGCTAAGTTCCTTTTTTTATAACCAAACAGAGATAACAACAAAATTATGGCCAAATAACAGGTTAAATAACAGAGAGATGTTTGTTTCCATTACAAGTAACATGAGTGGCTTTTGTTAATCTTCGGGAGAAGGAGCAAGAGCTGGGGCAGGTGAAGGAGCATTTGTTTGGTCGCCACGTAAGAATCCGAATTTCTTGATGAGCTCGTTTGCAATCAGCTCATTTGCACTGTCTGTCGGGTGGTACTCATCCCAGAACACATACTTGCTTCTATCTTTGCACAGACTTGATGCTGGTAGACATGTCAGAGCTGGTCGTATTCTCCCAAAGGAGCAGCAGGGCGAGTCTGAATTCTGAAATCCTACAGATTCAAATGTAATTGTAATGACAATGATTCTTAGTATCACAATGCCAGATGTAAATCTTACTGAAAAACATGCTTGAAATGTTGGATTACTAACCGTATTTGCTTGGATTGCTTATAACATCGTCAACAACATCATAGGCATCCCCAAATCTATAGCTTGAATTAGGAAGTTGAGCAACCAAGTCATCTACCAACTTGCTTACAGCTTTGTTGAAGCTCTTAGCCAGATTGTTCGTTTTTTTCTTGGCAATTCCCAGAAGTACTAAGCACTCTCTGGAGAGGAATGCAGCCCATTGGTCCCAACCCAAACACCATCAGTTGTCTTGCTCCTAAGCTATGCAGAATCTAAACAGAAACAACAGACATGACAACTAAAACAGTTAAAGAAAGAAACAAAGAAAGTTTTTGTTGTTAAAAGTAAAATTATAGCCAAAAAGTTAAAGAAAGAAACAAAGAAAGAGTTTCTGTTGTTAAAAGTAAAATTAACTAACCTTGATTTGGTCTCCTAATGTTGTCATCAGGTACTCCACAAATGTCTTATCATTGTATGTCCATGAATCTCTATAAACAGGCATCAAGTAGTTGTTGATGAAGTCATTGCTCCCTAAAGCAATCACATAGCGAGCTCCCTGGAAAAACTCTTCCGCTGCCTTTTTCCCAATTTTGTTTCTGATTAATACCTGGGTTCCCTGAAACAGCTCAATTTGCTTGTAGAGAGAAAACCTCTGAATCTGAAAGAGCCATCATTTGTCCGACATGTTTTAGTGTGGTGTTCTTAATGGTAATGGTAAATGGCATTAGCAAACACAGCACACAGAATATGAAATAGTTTTTCCATTTGTCTTACAAAATAGGTTCCAGTTTCATTCAATATGCCGCCGCCACCAGAGGCATAATTCACTCCATTGTCCAATATTACATCCTCTGTTAAAGAAGGGTCCAAGAATGCCGGTGGCCTAGGAAGTCCCATCTTGTCACCTGAACATGCAGAATACCAATACGGTTACCTGAATTCTGAAACAACCTTATGACCAAACTAAAGCTTGCAATAGCTGTATGAATTTGTAATTCACTGAGACACAGAAAAAAAAAGAAGAAGTAACAATAGCACTTTTAACATTAGACTCAAACATCTACTATAGATTAAGGTATCCTTTGGTACGAAATATTGAAAATGAGGATAGGGATTATGATTGGGATTGAAAAATTCTATTAAAAGATTGTTTAGCATGATAAATTGCTCATTACATGGGATTAGACAATGCATGTATGTGGGATTGAAGAATACCATGGGTGAAAGTGGTATTCTCCATACCTCTATGGTTTTGCCTAATTCCATGTAACAAGCAATTACTCATGTTAAAAACTTTTTAATAATTTTTTTCAATTGCAATCCCAGTCCGCGTATCTCATTTTCTATGCTTTGTACCAAACGGGACCAAAAGTTATAATTGCAAGTTATGGTGCAACATTTTAGCTACTCAACTTAAGCGCCATGCAGAATTGGAGCCTGAAGGATACAGTGCCATGCACAACCTAATATGGCTGCTAAAAAGTGAAACTGTGTATATTATATCAGCAACAGTGCGGCCATTGGAGAATCTGCCATTAGGCAAGCCATTGCCAAAATCAATGCCATACCAAGGGAGGCTTGCCTGAGCAAGACTTCTGGAGAGGTATCTGTTGTTTCCAACATCAGAAAGGGAGTCTCCAAATATGAACTGCACAATCTTGCAGTGACATCCCTGAAGCTCATTTCCTAAAATGACCATTGCCACAAAAACCAGCCCCATGTTAAGCTTCATATTTGTCTAGTTATCCCTCCAGGCTCTTCTCAAAGGCTCCTAGTTTTTGTCGGTTTCAATGTGTAATAGTTATGAGTTTTCCAGTCATATAAAGGGTTCAGAGGGTAGCACCAATTGACGTAATATGAAGTAGATGGTTTGATGACCCAACTTATCACACCCAGTCAAACCAACTCGCAACTACTCTTACAATTTTCCTTTTTTCGCACAAAAATTCCACATGTATTGGATATCAAGTCATTGACGCATCTGAATGCACATAATCTAAGTGTCAAGATGCCAATTCAAATCTTCTTTGACGGAACTCAGAACTTGAATCATTTGTTGGGTGAGTGGCCCTGGTTTTGAACTGCGAACGCCTCATTTCATGCCAAAACTTAGATTGCTTGAGCATAAAAATTCAGACCCCTCAACTTTAATATTTTTTTTAAAAATAAATTATAATTAATGTTGATTAATACCTCTAACATAATATTGTTGGTGTTGCAGTTGGCATTTGAGGCCGGGTAAATTGGGAGAAAGTGAATCGATAAATTCTCAACAGAAACGTTGAATTTAATTTGGAAGAATTGTTATCGCAAGTCACCTAACTGGTTCACCGGTTTGAGTATAACTTGCTTGTCCGCTGGTTAGCTTAGCTAAGCCAGGTTAAGGTCTTCCTACCATCACAACATCAAATCAAGGGAACTTTTACCGCCATATATCTGTGTATCCACTAATCCACATCTAAAACATTTAAATTAAAAGATCTTAAACATTACACTCCTCCATACCCTTATACCAGAGTGTATAAAGGTCTTATATTTAAAACCGGAGGAGTACTTATTATCAAAGATCCAATTTGTCCTCACGTGTTATGAGAAATTTTAAGGAATTGTAACCAGTTTTTTCCCTCAAAGTGTTGTTACAAAATTACCCAAGCTAATAATCAATATAATGTATAAATACAAAATCATTTCTGGCTACAGCTAATCTTTCATAACGGGCTACTATTTTATTAGAATGATTAATTTTATTCATTTTTAAATAATATAGTAGAGACGCGGAAATCACAACGAAAATTTTCTTGTTTTACTTTAATAATATTTAATAGTAATATTTTTTTTTCAAAATTTGTTAAAAAAACTTATTGGTCGTTTTAGTTAATAATTATGATCATAAAAATATTTCAATTAATTTTTATTGATTTAAATCCTTAAATATGGTTCCCCCTCGAATATTGTATTAGTTATTTCTTTACTTTTTCTCTTTGAAGAATAAATCATATGAAGAGACGGAACTTCTTGTCCATAGCCTCCGGGAAAACGGACCAAACTTAAGCATGAAAATTCAATAATTTGTCTATAATTTTATTTTTACTTATATGAGAAAAATTATTAAATTATTTATTGTGCTTATAAATAACTTCTAATTCTATCTTTTTACTTCAGAAGTTTTCAACTAATGATAAATGAATAGTTAAATATTTAGTAAAACAGTTGTGTTGAGTATCCATTCATTGTCGGCTCATACAATATATTCCGTTTTTCCCCCCCTTTTGTTGAATCTTACAATATGTTTATATTCCTCAGAGCTTGCGCAGTTGAAAGTGTTGCACGTCGAAATTAAACAGAAAATTGAGAATAAGAACAGCTATCTTCAGGCAAAAATTTGCTTGTTTGTTTGTCTAAATACAAATATGGGGTATAAAGTTTATAGATATACCTACATATATTATCGTCAGGTAATGAGTCTTAAAAAAAGAAACAGATGTTGCGAAGGCAAAGGCCTTCCCTGCTTATAAAAAGAAGGTGAAGTGCAGAGGCGATGGGGGAATATAATGGGATAGTATTCTTCCTGTTGTCTTAGACGATACTCACTCCCAGACGAGTTATATGGAAAGCTTAATGTCAAAATCCACACTACCCAGACAACAAAACAAGAATTATATTTTTCAATATTGGTGAAGTAATTAATTATACCTTGCTATATTTGTATCATGGAACTTTGAATGACATGACATGAATGAACATCAAGTGAATTCTATGAAATTCTCCTTTGGCTTCACTGATTTGTAAGTTAGATTCTGACTTCACAAGTTAAAAAAGATTACCCTATTCTCTCCCATTCGTTCTATTTCATGTTCTGTCTGCCTCCCAACCAGTCAACCGCACATCAAGGCTCCAACAAGAACATGGTACCATTTCCTCGTAACATCCCATATTTATTGGGTAACAAATGTTAAAATGATCAGTAATAAATTCCTTTCTCCAGAGAGCCACTACCTAGTCTTATCTTCCAGATATTCGGTCGGAAGCCTTTCGCAATTTACTTGTCCATTTGGTATTTGTGAGGTGGAATGCATCCTCTGGAGCATCACCAAAGAAATAAGCTGCTTTTCCAGCAAATCATTATTCAATATTCATCAAAGGATAACTCTTTTTCTGTCGGCAGTTCCATAAAGGAATGAAAACATCAGGAACAAATCTTTTCCCGCTACCAAGTTTCCATTTGCTGGCCATTGGTTTCACATATCTCAACATGTCCCTTACCAATAGTCATTACAGGAGCATTGGCCTCCTCGGAAATGATGGAACCTGTTGCGATCTCTCACAATCACGTCACGGCCGTACACCCCGGAAAAATATTTCATGAACTTGTGACAATCAGCACATATACGTAGATTGTTGGCCACTCTCAGTTTTGTGGCCGGCGGAGTTACAAGAACCCCAAAAGCTACAGCTAACTTCTCACTGTGGCAAGACAGCACATACCCCTTCTCGCTGTCATCCAACTTGTGTAACTCAGATGATAGATCGGCAGCATACCCTGCAATTTTCAGCTGCTGATTTATTTCACCCAGCATCTCATAAATCTCAGCTTTTCTTGGATGTGAAACATCATCCACTATGAACTCGTGCAATTGTCCTTTCAGTTCAATTGTGCTACAACCAGGTGTGGTTTGGATTGCTTTCTCTTTCATTAGTTTTCTCACTTCTGCTACCTTCTCCCAGTGACCAGCCGAGGAATAGATATTTAGCAGCAAAACATAATCCCCTGCTTCTTGAGCTTTCAGTTCAATCAAATGCTCAGTTACCCTTTCTCCTAGATTAACATGTCCATGAATTCTACAAGCCCCGAGTAAAGTCCTCCATATTTTTGAATCTGGTTTTACCTCCATTGACATGATAAGTTGATAGGCTTGATCAAGTAAACCGGCACGCCCCAAGAGATCAACCACGCACCCATAGTGATGGATGTTGGGAATTATTCCGAATTCTCTACTCATACGCTCAAGAAATGACATTCCCTCATCGATTAACCCAGAATGGCTGCAAGCAGAAAGAACTCCCGTGAATGTCTGATCATCAGGACGAATCCCCATTCTCTGCATCTCTTCAAATGCTTCCATTGCTTGTTTCCCGTACCCATTCATTGCCAAACCAGATATCATCGCACTCCATGAAACCACATTTTTATTGTCTGTTGTCTTAAAACTTGATAAGCCTTATCCATACAACCACATCGAGAATACATGGATATGAGAGAATTCGACAGGCGAAGATACCTACCGTAGCCATGTTCTGTAATGTAACTGTGAATTCGTTCCCCGAATTCCAAAGCGTTCAAATGGGCGCATGCTTGAAGCAGGAGTAAACACGTAACATCGTCGGGTTCGCAACTATGGCTTTTACTCTGCATAACATCAAACAAACTCAGAGCGTCCCGACTCCGATTATTACGAATGCAGCAAGAAATCATGACGTTCCAAGCCACAGTATCTCTCTGAGGCATCTCATCAAACAGTTTCCATGCTTCCTCCAATTTCTCAGAGTGCGAATACAAGTCCATGAGCGTTGTCAGCAAAAGGCTATCCGATTGTTGCCCTTGTTTCAAGACACTTCCATGAATCTGAACCCCAAAAGGAAGATGAAGAATCTTAATGCAAGACTTGACAGCAAAGGAAGAGGACAATGGGTCTGGAAGAATGCCACGTCTTTTCATATGTCGATATAAATAGAGTCCTTGCTCAGGGGAGCAGCTCATAGAGTATGCTCTGATCATGATGTTGTAATGAGAAACCGAAGGGATGGTGATTTGGTCAAAGAAACGGCGGGAATATGTAGGATCCGGGAAGGACCCCAGAGAGATACACGGGACAAGAAGGGGAGGGAAATTGCAGGGTCTTGAACGAGGGATGCACGGAGAATGTGAGCCTGTATTTGGAGAAAGTGGGTCTTTTGGGTAGCAGATTTAATGCAGAAATCACGAATGCTTCTGGAAGTTACAGGGAGGGACTGAGATGGGGTTTGGATGTTTCTTATTCAGGTGAGGATAAGGTGGTGTCTCAGTTGGAGGATGCTGGGGCTGGGAGATGCGAAGGGCAACAGTGTGATAGAAACGGAGTTTGGAGACAGCATGAAAGGAGCGGTGAGAGGGAAGAAGGCCGAGTAACATCGCCGGCGACGAAAATGGGCGCAAATGTGCTCGTTGCGTTTCATGTAAGGGTGTTCATGAAGTCAGTAGCCGCTATGTCCGCCCAAGCCCGTAAAAAAATGTCCAGCCCATCCTAAAAAAATGGCCCGAAAGAACTATTGGACATGTTCGGGCTGGGCAAACTGTTGGGCAGGGCTGGGCATCGGGCACGGTATATGCCCTGCCCATTTGGCCCTGCCGAAAAATATATATAATTTATTTATATATATTTTATTTGCCTCTATTTATTTCCTAAATCAAACGCATTATTGTATCAATATTCAGTATTCATATACTTATTTATTTTTGAATGATTTTGAGAGTTAGAAACTAGAAAAATAATAAGTTGAAAAAATATACTAACAATATTTTTTGTCATAGTCCATCCTCTTAGCTACTACAAAAAGTAGTTTCATAGTATTTAATTAGTAATAACAAAATTAAGACCAGTTTCCATTTAATAAAGTTACGTTAGATTATTTAGAAGGATATAAATAATTAGTTAATTAATATAGTTATTGACTTGTTGGCATAGAAGCCCGCCCTGCCCAACCGCATTTGCCCAGTCCAAATTTATTAGGGCTTTTCATGGGAGGGCTGGGCAACGGGTGTATTTCCAGCCCGTTCATTCTTTGGGCTGGGCATGGCAAGGGTCCCGCTGCCATGTGCAGCCCTAGTTTCATGACAAATTCAAGTGCGATGCCTTCCATACGACGGCGTTTTTACCCATCTTGGTGCTTGGGCCCCGCGAATTCAGGATGAATTATATTCTCAATTGAGACTCATAACCTGGGCCCAAAATATCTTGGGCCTAAAGAAGATCAATGGACCCTGCCACGGCAGATGTACATGTGCGACGTTGCGGCCCATTTCTTTCTCTTCTTTTTGACCTTTTCCCTTTTTTCCGGCCAAGTTTTGCGGACAATTTAAATTAAACTTTTAACTTAATAATAAACTGACTTAGAAAATAAAAATACCTGGTTCCAGGATCAGCATCAGTTTTGACGTAAGCTTTTCATCAATACAATCTTACCAGTGTTATAAATTTTTTACACTTTTTTAAAAACAAATCCCCTTCCATATACACTTGTAAATTATTTTGTGTTAAGTAATGGGATAAGACTTATTATTGTTGTAAAATCGTAACGATAACCCCCAATTCCATCCTCGAGTGAACTTTGGAGCAATGTGTTATATTATATTGCAAAGGGCAGGAATTTAACTCAGAAAGTCGACATATAAATCAGAGAGAGCAGAAGGAAAACGAAACAAGATGGTAAATTGGAAATACAGAAAACATTTCAACTATTGTAAACCAATTCGGACTAGCATCTATTGTACTCATCGCCTAAACTTCCCTCCTTTCCCACGTCCACGGCCGCCTCCTTTACCACCACCGCCTCTTCCTCCGCGCCCCTTTCCTCCTCCACCACCTAACATCTTGTTCGCATGGGACTTCAGTTTCATCTCTTCCGGCAATGGAAGTATATGATCCACACACTTCCGGAAGCTAAAATCATCAACGGAGTCATCTTCCCTGATAATGAAGAAGCACCTGCTTTTCCATGTAGGATGGTTGCGGATTTGGAATGTGCGGACCCCTCCACCAATCTTCTTATCTGGTTCTGAATGGCCCTTCTTAAGCAATTCCAGCAGCATTGTATGTTCATACTGCCCCACAAAACAAACCGCACAGAATTAACTAAGCTCAGAGGATTCAGGAAGTGGGTACAATGAGTCAATGACACAGTTCAATCCTCACATTTACATATGAGCAAAAAAAAAAAAATTCCCAGAGAGAGAAGAAATTCAATCCTAAATTAAGATGCTCTGTGATACATGCGCCAAAGATGGCAAGCACATAAGAATTCTGCAACACGAAGAAATACATTCACATATGCACATACCTACTAAAAAGGAAGAAATGCCAGTGAAATTTGTGGTGGCTGGAGATTGACTTTGAGGCTATAGATCATAATAAGGATATAGCCAGAGTTTTCAGAAACAGGAAGTGCAAGAATTGTTCACCCAATATTTAGTGGAAACCGCAGGCACCCATAATTAATATAATAAACATAGTACCCAATTTCGGATAAATACATCAGTAATGTCAAGGAAAATACATTGATACTTAGGTGTAACAATCATGGAAAATAAGAAAAGCCATTCCGCTCTAATGCCTGAAAACTTGAAAACATCATAAAGTAGTTAAAGATAATCAGAAAAAACTTCCAATTTGCAAGGGAGCAATGGAAGAAGATCTTCATTACAGACTCTTCCCAACTCTCCAGACAAAGCAGGTGAAGCTCCCTGATTATATCCAATTCAAATACTATTATAAGATCGTTTGCAATCTGCAAACCAGGTCTTATAAATAGGAGCGGACGGTAGTAGTAGCTTGGAACCATCACGAGTCAAAAAAAATTCCATCTTCCATAACGTAATAAATTTTATACAGCTATTTCTAATGACATCCATTTCGCGTGCTACCATCAAAAACAAAACTTGCACATTAATGCAGCATGACATAATCTAGATAAATTTTCCAGTCACTAACTTGTGAATTAGATATCTGGTAAACTTATAAATTAAAGATGCAACAGAGGATTAATCAAATGCTTAAGCCGGTAAATTAAGTGTATAAGCTGTGCCAGCAAAGACAAAATACGAAAATTTTTCATCTTTGTATATGACTATATATTGCGCTTTCGTATCACCAAACAGGGGGGAGAATCAACATATGTGCCAATTGCTAATACCTTGTTAACATTCAGATGAGGAGGCCAGTGATGAAGAAACTTATAGAAGTAATCGAATATTTCAACAGAAGACGCAAAAGTCTTGTAACCCAGGTTCACGGGACCCGATTTCTCCTCCTCTTGGACCCCCTTCCAACTTCTCCAGCCTTTCTTCTTCCACTGACTTTTCCAGTTTTGGCTTCTTACAAACTCCGTCCTCGCCTTCCTGGGACTCATCCTCTTCCCGTTCCCGCTTCAGATTGGACTCGCCGTGCGTCGCGGGATCAGTGCCATTGGGTTCAGAGCCGCCGTTGCCCCCGGCGTTTTGAGGCGATTCCGTGTTTTCAACTTCCATGTCTACGGTGGTTGTAGTGTTGGTCTCCTCAACTTCCTTTGCAGTTGCTTCCGCCATGACTTAAGAGTATACGGGGAAAGCAAGGGTTTAGAGTAAAACCCTAGATGATCGCCACAGAGCACTAAGAAACGACGGGGGCACGAGACGCTAGGACTTAGGAGAACGTGAGGCAGCGAAGGGATTTGGATTTTGATTTTAGATTTTAGATTTTTAGGTTCGTATTTTCGCCCATTTCCGCTTTGCGGGTCGGATGAGGAAGACGATTTGAAAGAAATTAAAATACTTCTGTTTGTATAAAAAATATGTGCTACACACTAAATTATATTTTGAATAAATGAAGTTGTTAATATATAATAAAAATTAAAAAAAATCATACATTTACCAATTATAAGTATCTCGGGCAAAATTTTAAATTACATAAGAAACACAAGACTCCTAGGTAAGTATTATAGATTTATCTATCTCGTATTTTAATTTATTAGCCTGTATAACAAGGAATATGTGTCCTCTTATTTAGAGATTTAATTTTTTACTCATCAACTCATTTCACTAAATCCAATCATTGGGTTGATTCACATGTTACAAAAGATTAGTTTCTTTGGTTAGGGTCAATTTTTTTTTTTTTTTGTGTGGATGTGATATAAAATATCTTTAAATTATTTTAGACTTAAAATTAATTTTTATCTGTTCGAGAATATTAAAATTAAAATCCTCCTATAAATATATTTTGTATTAGAACAGCCAAACTTTACTGGTACAGATAGGTTGATGTTAGAAAGGAAATGGAGGATGGCCCGTTTAAGAGATACCCATAAGTTGGTTGCGTGAAAAACGGGCTTGAGTGGGCGGACATGGACTTTACTTTGTCAGCCCAAACAATTAAAAATCCATAGCAACTTACGGGGGACAGGGTCAATCGGAGCTGGAGCTTTGTGAGGAATGAGGATATTTTAAATTTAAATGCTCCATAGCAACTAGTCCCGATATTGGACATTTTTCACAACGTTTTGTGCGAGAACGAGAACGTCTGATATAATTAACTTGAATTTAAAGAAGTGACCATTTTATGATTATGCTTTTGTTATCATTAATTATTATTATTATTATTCTCTTAAAGCAAGACATACGAGGGTCACGTTGCATCGCTTTCATTATCTTATTTGCTTTAATTATAATTAGCATTATCATATGAATGCTAATCTATTTCTCTGGGTCAGCATTATAGTTATTAAAGAAGCATTGCTGCGTTCTAGCTGGGCCATTTCACAATAATACCTCCGGTCCTTAGTATAAGATCTAATTGACTAATTTAAAGATATTAAGAAAATTAATTAAGTTAGTTATTTGTAATAAATAGGTGTTATCTTTTATAAAATACCTTTGCTAATAATATATATTAGCTAAAACTACTATTTGATGAAACATTTAACATGTGCAGTTATTATAAGGATTACTTTGAAAAAATTGAATAAATATGAAAGATAAAGTGAATTTGAGTATTATATTTAAGATCAAATTAAAAATTAAACTAACTCTTGTATTAAGGATGGAGGTAATAATTTCCTCAATAGTCCTCATTTTGCAGTGTTCCTCTCATAAAAGCCAAACGTGATGGGGAAGAATGGTTCTTCGGGAAAGCAACACAGCTTTCATTTTTATTTTCAACTTTTTTTAAAGCCTAAAAAAAGCAGTCAGATATTTCTTTTACTTTAAGACAGTAATGGGCCATAAGCGCTATTTCAGTCCATGCTTCTGTTCTTGTAATGAGATTTACCCTCTTGATTCCCCCTCCCCCAAAAAATTTTAAAAAATGTTTACTGGTTTATTGGAAGTATCCAAACCTGTAAAAGCAAATCAAAAGAAGACCAAATCTTAATAATCTTATAGCTTAACGGCTTAAAAGCTCTTCTATGAGTAAGGAATTGTGGATTTGATTTTACTTATAATCTCAAGCCGTTATTAGTTATCATCACTTATGGACAAGCGAGACGACACAAAGGAGGAACTGAAGTTAGTAGATTTGAATTCCCTCCAATGAATTTTTGATGCAGAGCTCAAGTGAAAAAGAAGTATAAAAGCATTGTTTCAAACTTGCGCACTGTACAATATAGGCACTGCGAGGAATCCAAATCCCAAGTTTAGAGGCTGAAGTGGAAAGAAAAAGAGAACATATTGTTTCAAACTTTGAATGGGGAAGGGTTGGGGCTAAGCAATCCAAAGAGAGGAAAGAAGAGCATAAAGGAAGTCCATTAAGCACAAGAAACCAGGACAAGTGCATTTTAGTTGCATGGAGAGTAGAGCTTGGAATTCTAAAGATAGCTTAGTACCCGTAAAGAGTGCTGGCTGCTGCTGCCGGAAACACAAAAGCCGCTTCCTGCTTCGTTTTGTTTTTCACACTCCCCCACCTTCTCTCCTGTTTCTCTACTTTTAATGCCTTTCTTCCCCCTCTTCCCTTCCCCATTCTCACCCTTTCGCTTCTTTTACCCATACCACCGATATACCTGGGCTCATCCTCTTGCCTAAATAAAGTAAACTATCAATTTCCTCCTATTGTTTTCAATCCAGAAAACCAAAAAAAAAAAAATCAGTTTCGGCTTGAAATTTAAAGATCCATACAACTTTTCTTAACAACAGAGTTCAGTGGGTCATGAGCACTTCATGGAACATATTCAAGATTCGCTTTTATTCTTGTAGTTTTACGGACTCAGAAAGATAACAGAGGCCTCTCTGGAATTAACCAGTCAGAACCTTGGTATTAGACACGACACCGGCTACAAAACGCTTGTTGAGTTTTTTTATATCATGTTAAAAAGAAAAAGAAAAATCTGTTTTCTCAATAGTAACTACAGAGGCACTGCTGGTTCAGTTAAGCAATGTGCAGGAGTTATTATGTCTTAAAGATATGGTACAAGGACATGTCAGAAAGTTCAGTGACCTGGCAAGCTAATAAAGTGTTCAAGAGAAGGAAGATTCGGTCTTTGTTTGGTAAAAAAGAGCACAAGGCAAATTATAGGGATGTAGGGAAACTGAATGAAAAGATGCTTGTCCTCCCTAGGATATTGTTCCAATCAACACTTTTGCTCAAACCTGTCAGAGTCGTCTAAAACAGCCTTATATATTAGCTTCTATAGCATGCTTATGATTGAGGCGAATCTAAAACTTCCCCACATCTTCTGCTCCTTGGCATTTTCATGCTTTATGCTTTCATCCTCTCAAATCCCATAGAAGATAAACTTCGGGCTTATTCTTGCAGACATGAGCAATAACACTTGACTCAAGCTACCCAGCTCCTCTCTATTTTGGCTTTAAACAAAGAAGCTTCCTTCCTCCAACATTTTCCGTTTCATAGAAGCATGAGTTACTTCACTTTCAGAGGATTGATTCTTTTATTTTGTATTGGGATTTTAGTTTCTGAGCCATACAGAGTTTGTAGCCTGACAAGCAAGAATCTTGCGTTGAGGTGGGATGAGGAGAAATCACCAGTTCCTGGAAGTTTTCGTAGCCTAAAGGATGTTGAAACAAAGGATTTGCAAACAAAGACGGAATTGGCACCTGCACCTTCAATGACGTTCGATCCTGATCAGTCAAACAAAAGAACAGCTCAAAAAGGTTCAGACCCTATTCATAACAGATGGTGACAAGCTGGTGTTGCTCTCTCTAGACTCTTACAGCCCAGATAAATAACAGGCGAGTTATATCATTCTTTGCTTAAAGGATTCTGAAGGAGGTTGGTGGGGTTTCCACGGTTTTCTTTTCCTTACAACGTGTTTACCATGAATCTATCAGCTAGCTGAAATCCATAATTGCGCTACGATAATGAGAGTGTTAGACCAATCATAGGTACCAATAGTTGGATAGTTAATGATCATGTTAGCTCTCAAATACAGAATATAGTGCATTTTTTATTTTCTTATGACAAGGCTCTCTCTTTATCTCTCTCTCTCTCTCTAGATATATATATGTATATGTTCTTGGTAGCAAGGAAAAAAAAAAAGTATGCATATGTTCTTAACTTCGTCGACATCTTTAATGATGCAGTTGCTAACATCCCTGCTCAGCAGCCAAATCACGATATAGGTTTCTCCAGGGGCTAAAAATAAGACTTTTTGTATACAAGATGATCCAAATTGATCATGACAGGCCCACAAGACAATGGCTGATGATCCTGGTTCACAAGTTTCCATTTTTCAATACCCATGTGATTTAAAAAAATGATTCAATTTTTTTATCTACTTTATCAAAACTAGAGCTACAACTGAAAAAATGAGAGCTTCAACTGAAGAACAGTTAAAATGGAGAAATGTGGCTTGAAAATATGACGAACCAAAATAATAAATGCGCCGACCTTTGAACACCTCAGTATTTCAGTCAGTCTTGACAAGAAGCTGAGATCTCTTGTATCTGTTCTTCCTGTGCAAATCAAATCGTGCAGAAGAAACCTTATGCGCAACTTCCTGCCAAATCATATTCACAGCATCCCCAGTTTGGGATGGATATTGATACTCAAAGTGCAATGTAATCTCCTTCAATCTTTCCCACATCTCAGTCCACCTCTTCTCCGTGATTGATCTTAGCAGACTCAGCAGATAGCCTTTCCTCACAGCATCCTTGGCACGGACAAAGAGGCAGAAGTCTGAGTAATCCAGGATATCTTCGAATGGTAGCTCAATTTTGTCACTAATAATCACAGGAACACAGTGGCTTGCTATGGCATCAAAGAGACGATTGGAGGATGGGGTATCCCCAGCAATGTTTAGGCAGAATTTCGATAAGGCCATCCCATAACTTGCCTCACGTATCCCTTTTCCTCGTACTGTTCCAAATGCAAAGTGGACGTCTTTCTCATCTTTGAGAAGATAATACAGTTCTTGGCGAATAATTCCTCCCTGAAGAGTTTCCGCTTAAAAATCAGATCAATTTGAAAATATGCCTACTGAGCAGATCTAAAATTAGTAAACCATAGATGATATGGATAGCAATTCGAGAAAGAACATCACTAACGCGACTAATTAAATTATTAATACTCCACCAGGGGTAGACTACTAAAAAGCAAGAAATGAAGTGACAAGGATCAAACTCTGATCACTTAGCCACGGAGGCTTTAATGTAATGTTTAAAACCACTTCAATTCAAAAAGTTAGGTTTTTAAGACCTGTCAATAGTTTTATTATAATTTCTAGCAACAGTGATGAAAACTTGTGGACCATAGAGCAAAAACTTTCCTTTTTTCCCCCATTTTTTGTCCTGTACATAAAATTACTGGCCAAAACAGGGCAAGAGAATATAACGAAAGTCTAGAAATTACTCATAACGAAATCATAATGCATTAAACTGATATAAGGAGCATGGAAAATACTCACATCTTTCCGGTATATTGCCCCTTGGAAATACAAGAGAGTAGGACGATCCTTGTGTGAAAATGATTTAGCTCTTGGTGTGCTACGTACTACATGTTTATACGGTGCTATAATATCTTTCTTCACATTCGCTATTTCAACAGGATACCTTCCAAAATCTGCAAGTAGAAGAATGGCAGAACCCAGCTTTCTTCTTGCATCCAGCATGCTGTTAGGATGGTGAGCTACAATGAGATGATCTTTCCCTCCTGAACGTTTCCATTCTTCCCTGCTCATAAGAAATTGTACCAACTTCTCCTGCAACATTTCATTTGCACTAACTTTCTCATCCCCTTGAATCTTAGAGAGCCGGTTGTAACTCAGAGATGAGAAAAATGGCACGAAAATTACATCTGCTTGACTTGAATTTTGCACTCTAAATGCAGTACAAGGTCTGACAACTTTTCCAGAATCCGATGATAGGAGATCAAGGGTGAGCCAGTATTCTGGACTGTGCTGTAAATTAAGCCCCCCAGGATATGATGGGACTAGTTTTGGGTCATCCACCAGTGGCCACGTTTGGTTTTCACTTCCCTTCCAACCCAATATCCCAAAGTGAAATTCAGGAGGCAAGTCATACATGAACACTCTCAAAAGTGCCCCAGTAGGATCACAGGCCATAATTCTCTGTTGTTCTATAGAGCTCAGTTTCTGGCTTGATTTGAAAACTTGACAGTCCAATTCCCCGGGCCTTTGAGCTTGAATCTTTTTGTCTCCAGAAGGGAAGGGGGAGAGCATATCTTCTTCCTTCTTGGTATTGGGGTTGAAGTAAAACGATGTGTTATTGACCAGAATAAGCTCAAACACTGATCGAGGTATGAACGAATGATCTCTAAACTGAAGGAGGAAAATCGAAGACAATACCAAAAGGAACATAGAAACCACAATTACACAAAATATAAATCTTGATGGAACCATGCTCTTCGATGGAACCGTGCTCTTCTCTGACATTTTTTTTTCCGAAAATCAAGAAAAACAAGCTTCTGGGATTCCAACAGAGAACAAGCCAGCAAGCAGCAGAGAATAGCCAGATCACTGCCAGCGATTGAAGAGCATGAACTGATTATACAAAGCAGGAGCTTTAATTGAGGTGGGCAATCGCTTGATAGTAGAAACTCTTGAATTGCAATCCATGAAGACGAAACGGCATACCTACCGATGGCTCTTGAGCAGATAAGCCCTCAAGGTTTAGTGACAACGATTTCTAGCAGCACAGTCACAACAAATTGCCGTATATAGTACGATGGGAAATGGTCCTTAAAGAAGCCATATGTTTAGGAGGGAAAAAAACAAATGACCAGGAAGACCTAGGAATTGGAATTTATTCAGTCTCCATTGACGAATAATCAGAACCAGAGGCAAATGACACAAGCAAGTGAAGAAAGACGATGGAAAACAAGAACTTATCAGATAGAGCAAGCAAGCAACCAGCTAACAATCTCTGGAGCTAGTACAATCATAGTAAAGCGTCCAAATCCTCTACAAATCGGGGAAGAGATGCACGCCGACAGCAAATCTAAGAAAATGTTTCAGGGGCATCGAAGAGAACAGAAGTAAACATCAGTATGGCGGGACAGAGAACGAGAAGACAAAAACGCTTAAACTTTGCATCTGGGTATTCGGTAATTAATCACCATACGAAGTGGCCAGTGGGTGAGCGGTGACTCGCTGGCAGAGTATACATCATCGTCAGTTTCGACCACGCGCCTCCATGGTTGTGCTCTGAGACAAGACAAGGTAAGAGGAAAGGAATTGACTTTTCTGACAAAGTTGCAGGCCCATGGATGACTCAGCTGCTCATACTACTCTATATTCAACGTGTTCCGTGGGAAGTGAGACCAAAAAACATTAAATAATTAAATAATTTAATAACGGATTTAAGCTCATTCTCTTCCCTCACTTTCTTATTTACTGAGATTTCCCAAAGTTTGATTAAAAAAAAATTATTAAGTCGCAATATAAGTAATGATCATCCCGCCATAAAACTAACTTAAGAGTTAATGAAAAAAAACTAAAAAAGAATGCTTAAATAACTAATTCTGTTCATGAATTAGTTATTTTCACTTATGTATGTAAGAGTAATATTTTCAAAGTGCATAAAATCCTGTTTTTGTTGGGAACAGAATGGGATTAGGTTTTCTGCCACGAAGAGACAATAGCACAAAAAAAAAAGTTTGAATTTTGATACTTCTCCTGTTTTTAATACATGACTTAATTGTTGATTTGATTTTAATTCTAAATATAAGACTTATTTATCATATTTATCAGTTTTTTCTAAATTACTTCCTATGGATACTCCCTCAATTATAATCAAATAAAAGAGGAAAAGTGAATATTAAGGAAGATGATTAAGATATTTTAAGAAAAATATGTTATATTTCTTATAATTAACTAATTTATTTAATTTTTTAATCTAATCAGATTAGCTAAATAGGTCTTATAATAAAGATTGGAGGAGTATTATTTACAATAATGCTGTTGTTGAGGGAAAAGACGGAAAGTCAAATGTGTTGATTTGCCAGATTAAGGAATGCGCGTGAATTGTGAAAAAGATAATCTTCCAAAATAGTTTCCCTGAATGGCGAGGGAGTCAGATTGGCAACATCAACATAGAGATTAGATATCAACCCCTTCATTAGTTTATTTTATTTTGGGTAAATGGCCAACTCCTATTGATATTTGTTCCTATAAATAAATGGGCTTTCATCAATAAATAGTAAAGTGAGTATGAAGCCCTGAGGGTAAAAAAAGGGAGAGCGAGCATGAGGGATTGAAGCCTTTCCCCTTTTGCAGTTTGTATTCTTGTCTTTATGGGCCCACATCGTTTATATTATTTTGATATGAAACCCGATTCTTTTTCTTCTCGTTATCTGATATAATGGGCCATCCACTGGGATCAAGATCAATACACCAGTGGTATGGGACCATTGTTTTTTAATGGTTTTGGACTTATGGGTTGTGGGATTTGACATTTTTTTAAATCCACGTACCCCCTCAACGGAAAGCATACTTTGGAACTTCCTTTTTTTTTTTTTTGGGCCAGGTGAGAACTTTGAGTTTCGCCCGACGGCCATATCATATTCTTACTCCAGTTTTAAATATATAAATTAAATAATTAATTTATAAAAATGGATTAAATTACCTTTTTTATATGATAAAATTTAGGGAAAAAGACTGAAAAACCACCTTGAAATTGTGAAATCAGAATTTAGGCACCTAACACTTCAAAATGATAGAAAATGAAATAAAATTAAATTGAAAATTTGAAATTAAAGAGAAATAACAAAAATACCCTTTAAAAAAAAAAGGTTCAACCTTTTGCCGACAGTCAACGCCAACCATCGACGTGGTGCCTGCCGGCAGGAGTTTTTTTTGCCAATGAAAATTATCTGACAAAGGTGCTGGGAGTGAGATTTTAAATAACCCAAATCCTTATTTTGGTAATTTATACCTTATCATTAATTAAAAATACTTTTTGGTTATTTTTTATTTTTATGTAGATCATGGGAAAAAAAATTCTTCCTGAATCAATTACCATCATATTTCACATGTTATATATCAGGGAAAAAATATATTGTTAATTCTAGTTCAAGATTTGTTATTTTACAATCAAAACTTGTTATTTCTAGATGAAATGTTATCATTTTTAATTGATTCACTTATTATTTTATATATTATATATCAGCAAAAAAATGTGTTGCTAATCTTAACTCAAGACTTATTAATTTATAATCATGACTTGTTATTCTTAGATTAATTGTTGTCGCATTTGCAAGTCAAAGTAAAAGAGTTAATTTTTTTTGTTCACATTATCATGTTAAAATTATTAATGGCCCAATAGTTACTTTTTTTTTAAAACCCAAATGACCATCGGGTGATAAGATCAAATCCCACCCCACTACTTTCCTAAATAGCAACTCCTCAAAAAAAAAAAAAAGGAACTCTTGTTGGTAGCCACCATATCAGCAGCCAACATCGGCATCAGCAGTGGTAGGCAATAGCTGACACGGTGCCGGTAAGGGGTTGAACCATTTTTTATGAGAAAATAAATAAGCATTTTGTCATTTTTTTTAATTTCAAAATTTCAATTTTATTTTATTTCATTTTCTGCCATTTTGAAGTGTTAGATGCTGAATTAGGATTTCACAATTTCAATGTTCTTTTTCTGTATTTTTTCCTTGAAGTCAAACACATGCATGCCAATATATCAATATTAGACTCAAATCAAGATTTTATCAAAACATAATAGGTGATGTTGTCATTAGACAGCTCACAGCTAGCCATTGCCCATTGACAATTAATTTAGTTAGTTATATTATAAAAAATATGTATTGTTTTTCTTAAAATAATTGTTGATTAACCTTTTTTTACCCTTACATTATGGTTAGCTTAGGGCATTATGAAAGATGACGTTATGTAGCATGCATTAAAAGGGTGTTTGGATGTAAACCAAACTATAATTTTAAAAGTGTTTTTACAGTATATAAAATAATGATGCAGAAGAGCTTGTCTCATTTTACAAAAAAAATGCTTTTCAAAATTACCTTTTCATATTACCTAACGCCCCCTAAAATCTCGGTTTCCTCATTGGCTCTTACGAACCTACAATATCGGTTATTCCACCGAGAGCAATAAAAGCGGGGGAAAATACTCTAGTGGATTATGTTTTCCTAATTCACCGACAAATTATTATTCTTATCTTATATTAAAATCAAAATTTATCTACGATTAAAATTTAATATTTGAATCATTTAAATATAAAATGAACTATCCATATAATTTTTAAAAATAATCTTCTGCCAGTTTTTCTTCAGATTTTGCCATTAATGATATATGTACTTTCCTTACTTTGCACGAAGTTTAACATGAGATTTAAAAATTTATAATGTGACTTGTAAATAGTACACTTTTATTACAAATTTTATTAGTAGCATCTTATATTAATATTGAAGTTGATGAGGTTCTTCTCAAGGGAAAAAATCTCTTGGATGTGTTGGATTTCAAATTTTTTAATTAAACTAGAAGCGGTTAGGAAAAATAAAACAAATAAACCAAAGAGCACCAACACCAACAGTTAAGGGAAAAAAACAGGGAAATCGATTTAGATTTTATACTCCTCCGGTCCTAAATATAAGACTTATTTTATAGTGTAATTTTTACTACAAAATGAGTCTTATATTTAGAACCAGAGTAATATTATATTATAAAATATACCATCTTGATCTTTTTTAGTCGTCACTTGTAGGAGGGGATTTAGGTCCTTTTTATTTGTCACTTGTACTTTTTTTTAATGTTTTATTTTCAATTCTGTCCCTATTAATTAATAGAGAGACAAATGTAAAAGTAAAGAGAGAAGGAATAAATAAGAAAAAAATATTAGCATTTAATAGAGGTAAAAATAAAAAAGATATTATGTGTTTAATGATCTCTTTGGTATTGTCCGATTTATGAATCACTTCTAATATATTTTACATAGATTAAAAAAAACTTTAAATTTCATTAACTCTCATTTAAAATTCAATAATTTTTCAACTTTATCTCTATTTAATATATATTATACTTCATATAAACAAAATCAACACAATAATAAATAAAGAGTAAAATTTTATATTTATATAAAAAAAAATTTCAATACCCTATAAATAAAATTAGAGGAGGCTGTGAGTTAACCATGTCCATTGTGTATGAAATTTGGGCCAATCACCTTGTTGCAGCCCAAAACAATCAGCCCGTTCTTTACAACAAATCACGGGTAGTTTTGGAAGTAGTGCTTGGCGTCAATCAAACCCTCGTCACCAACAAGTGTTGGTCCAAGTAGAAGGGATTTAAATACCTTAAACATCATATCATAGGTTTAATTCTTAAGATAGTGTGTATGAAAAAAATACTGTTGGAGGGGTTCCCGCTACGACGCCTGACAGTATTATGAGAGATTAGTTTCCTTACTGTTCGGATGAGAGGATACTCTGGGCAACTAAAAAAAAACCTCGTCACTTTACTACACATAAAGAAAGACAGAAAGTACTGGTTGCTGCCGCCGGCAACACAAAAGCCACTTCTTGCTTTGTTTTGTTTTTCTGATTCCCCCTTCCTTCTCTCCCATTTCTCTACTCTTAATCAGCCAAATGAACACCTGTGACGAACGTTCAAACAACATTCTTGCTTCACTAAGTAGTATATTTAATTTGTTCCAAATATATACTGAGTGATAGATATTGCATGAAAGGTGAGAATCATACACCCAAACCACAACTTATGCATTGTTCGCATTAACGTCCGTAAAAAATGACTTTTTATCCCAACAGATTTTTAAAAAGTGAAGTTAACATGAAAAGAACAGAACCAAGATGCAGGTGCTGATGAGCACCACCGGAAAAACTCCCCGATCCTCCATCATCTCCGTCACTCCCTCTTCCATTCTCTTATCTGCCTCTGCCAATAAATTCTTACTTTGGAAGATGCAGTCAGAGCCTTCTCTCAGTTTTTATTTTTCTTTATTGGTGATTTTTGGGGTCCACACACGCACATATATAACCAGAAGCAAAGTTGGCAAGCAAAGAAGATCCTATACATGCGCGAAGGGGATGGGGAAGCAACTGTATACAATGGCGCCACGTGGAGCTTAGTTAGAAATAATTTTTTGACACGTAAGATGAGTTATAAATGACAAGAATAATATAAAAATTGAAAAGACAAGAAACTGAGTCGCACTAAATTATGGTCGAAAAATATAGTCATGTGTGAATTAAAAGTTGAAAGACTAAAATTAATTTGCCCGGTAAAAAAATGTAAAATGAGAATATTCAACTTGCAATAGATAAATAATTTCTTATGAATGTTAACTGTTCTTATTCCTTATTTTAAATCAATTACATAAAAATAAAATAATAAATAAATCAGTTTTTAAGTCTTATACTATACCAAGTCCTTTAAAGCCAACAGAAAAAGCGACTTCCGTTTCATGACTCCTCCACGGTCTCCCCCCTTCCATATTCAACCAGGCTTAAGCCCAGAGACCTAAAGTAAAACAGGCCAAGAGCCACGTGAAAGATCCATCTCTCCCTCTTCACTAATTCACTTCCTCTCCCTTGGCTTTAACTTATTTCATCCCACGAGCACACATAAGTTCAAAGGAACCCCACTGCCCGGGAACACTCAGCAAATTTTATTTTAATTTTCTTAAAATGTACTGTGATTGGCTTCTTTTTTTTTAACGTTAAATTCTGGTTAGCTTAGTGCATACGAAAGGCGACGTTATGCAGTATATATTAAAATCTCGGTTCCTTCATTGGTTTTCATGAACCTGCAGTCTCGGTTATTCCACCGACAGCACCAAAAGCGGGGGGAAATACTCAAGTGGATTATGTTTTCCTAATTCACCAACAAACTAGTATTCTTATCTTATATTAAAATCAAAATTTATCTACAGTTAAAATTTAATATTTGAATCTTTTAAACATAAAATGAACCGTTCACATAATTTTTAAATTTAATCTTGTGCCAGGATAAGAAATGAGAACATATTTATGTTAGTCACTTGTTATTGAAATTTCTCCATGATTAAGTTTTTTTAAGGCCTCAAAATAAATCTCTCTATAAAAAATTTCAAATCCCGCGAATCATAACCATTAGAAAAAAATGGACCATTACCACGATCGTATTTATGCTCACTTGTGTTTCACGGTAAAACTACAAAAGAAAAGAATCGGGTTACATGTAAAAATGACAGAAACGATGTGGGCCCAAAATGGAAAAGAATGAAAACTACAAAAGAGGAAAGGCTTCAGCTTCAAGGCTTTGTGCTCACTTTATGTTTCATGGTGGGAACAAATATCAACGAAAATTGGCCATTCACTCATAACAAAATGAAACAACGAAGGGGTTAATCTGTAATCTCCACGTTGATGATGCCAATCTCACTCACTCATTCACAAATCACGCACAATCCCTAATCAGTCAAATCAACACATTTGGCTTTCACCTCAACTACATTATTATTGTAGACAGTCCCAAAATTCAAACTTTTTCTTTTGGTTATTGTCTCTTGGTGGCAGAAAACCTGATCCCATTTTATTCCAGACGAAAAAGGAGGATTTTCTGCACTTTGAAAAAATTACTCTTACCCAGATAAGTGAAAATAACTAAGCCGTGAACAAAACTAATTATTTAAGCTTTTTTTTTTTTTGGGAGGAGGATGAAAGCGAGGACCGTAATTATGCACTACATGCATCATTGTTATATTAATAGTGAAAGTAGTAATTAAGAAATTAAATAAATATAATATGGAGAAGTGAGTTTTCTCATTTCTTTAAATGATTCCCTCCTCAAAATTCATAATCGTGTATATATATATATATATATATGTGTGTGTGTATGTAGGTAGGTATAGGAGAATGAATATAAATCCTTCGTTCCTAGAAAATTAATAACTTTTGACTCTATTGAAAATATGTGCGCAATACGTTTAATCTTCCATCTCAAAACAGTTCGACACACACATAAGAGGAAGCAAAATTATCAACAAAAATGTAATCAAATGATGAAAATTATACTACCTCCGATCCTAATTATAAGAGCCAGTTGACTAATTTGAGGAGATTAAGGAAGTAAGTTGAGTTAGTTATTTGTCCTAAATAGGTGTTGTTTTTCTTAAAATATCCTTACTAATCAAGTGTATTAACTAGAACTATCATTGTTAGAAGGGCTACTTTGAAAAAAAATGTATAAATACGAGAGACAAAATGGATTAGGGTTTTATATTTAGGACCAAAATAAAAATGAAACAGGATCTTATAGTAAAGACCGGAGGTAGTATATCATTAATCTATATAGTCACTTAAAAATTTGAACTGTCCCTTAAAAGTTGCTACCTAAGAACTCAAGCACGTGATGCATCAATAGCGCAAAAGATTATTTCTCTGCAAATTTATATAATGCATAAGATTTCCATTTTTTTGGTCAAGAAATTTAATTGTCTTCGCGTGTATTTGGGAAGACTCAAGCATTCAAGGCCCAATAAAATGCATTTTTGCGTTTTTGTTTTCACGAACAGTGCTCCCATAATATTCAGGTTGTGTCGGTGTGCAATAATAATATTCTGCATATAACTTAGAAGGAGCTTATGAGAGTCCCCATAATTCTGTTTACAAGCTTATATGGAAATGGAATGGTGCTGAGAGAATAAGGTTTTTTATTTGGCAAATATTCCAAAATAGGCTACCTACAAACCTGTGGAGAAGCAAATGGTCTCATGCTTCTCCTCTTTGTGACTGGTGCCAGAATGATATAGAAGATGTTCTGCATATTTTAAGGGACTGTGAATACGCAAGAAAGTTATGGTTGAGTATCTTAGCTCCTTCTACGGTTTAAACAGTTCTTTTCGGTCTCACTTGTTGAATGGGTCTCTATGAATCTGAAGCAGAATTTTGCTACTGATAGCAGCACTGAATGGAGCCTTATTTGGGGAGTTGCAACTTGGAAAACTTTGGCATTGGCGAAATGAATTCATCTTCAAAGAGGAGACTCAGAAACCTC
>NW_021636629.1:0-58179 GCF_004799145.2 Neltuma alba | reverse complement strand
TCATCCACTATGAACTCGTGCACTTGTCCTTTCATTCAATTGTTCTACAACCAGTGTGGTTTGGATTGCTTCTCTTTCATTAGTTTTCTCACTTCTGCTACCTTCTCCCAGTGACCAGCCGAGGAATAGATATTTAGCAGCAAAACATAATCCCTGCTTCTTGAGCTTTCAGTTCAATCAAATGCTCAGTTACCCTTTCTCCTAGATTAACATGTCCATGAATTCTACAAGCCCCGAGTAAAGTCCTCCATATTTTTGAATCTGGTTTTACCTCCATTGACATGATAAGTTGATAGGCTTGATCAAGTAAACCGGCACGCCCCAAGAGATCAACCACGCATCCATAGTGATGGATGTTGGGAATATTCCGAATTCTCTACTCATACGCTCAAGAAATGACATTCCCTCATCGATTAACCCAGAATGGCTGCAAGCAGAAAGAACTCCCGTGAATGTCTGATCATCAGGACGAATCCCCATTCTCTGCATCTCTTCAAATGCTTCCGTTGCTTGTTTCCCGTACCCATTCATTGCCAAACCAGATATCATCGCACTCCATGAAACCACATTTTTATTGTCTGTTGTGTTAAAGACTTGATAAGCCTTATCCATACAACCACATCGAGAATACATGGATATGAGAGAATTCGACAGGCGAAGATAGCGACCGTAGCCATGTTCTGTAATGTAACTGTGAATTCGTTCCCCGAATTCCAAAGCGTTCAAATGGGCGCATGCTTGAAGCAGGAGTAAACACGTAACATCGTCGGGTTCGCAACTATGGCTTTCACTCTGCATAATATCAAACAAACTCAGAGCGTCCCGACTTCGATTATTACGAATGCAGCAAGAAATCATTACGTTCCAAGCCACAGTATCTCTCTGAGGCATCTCATCAAACAGTTTCCATGCTTCCTCCAATTTCTCAGAGTGCGAATACAAGTCCATGAGCGTTGTCAGCAAAAGGCTATCCGATTGTTGCCCTTGTTTCAAGACACTTCCATGAATCTGAACCCCAAAAGGAAGATGAAGAATCTTAATGCAAGACTTGACAGCAAAGGAAGAGGACAATGGGTCTGGAAGAATGCCACGTCTTTTCATATGTCGATATAAATAGAGTCCTTGCTCAGGGGAGCAGCTCATAGAGTATGCTCTGATCATGATGTTGTAATGAGAAACCGAAGGGATGGTGATTTGGTCAAAGAAACGGCGGGAATATGTAGGATCCGGGAAGGGACCCCAGAGAGATACACGGGACAAGAAGGGGAGGGAAATTGCAGGGTCTTGAACGAGGATGCACGGAGAATGTGAGCCTGTATTTGGAGAAAGTGGGTCTTATGGGTAGCAGATTTTAATGCAGAAATCACGAATTGCTTCTGGAAGTTACAGGGAGGGACTGAGATGGGGTTTGGATGTTTCTTATTCAGGTGAGGATAAGGTGGTGTCTCAGTTGGAGGATGCTGGGGCTGGGAGATGCGAAGGGCAACAGTGTGATAGAAACGGAGTTTGGAGACAGCATGAAAGGAGCGGTGAGAGGGAAGAAGGTCGAGTAACATCGCCGGCGACGAAAATGGGCGCCAAATGTGCTCGTTGCGTTTTATGACAAATCCAAGTGCGATGCCTTCCATACGACGGCGTTTTTACCCATCTTGGTGCTTGGGCCCCGCGAATTCAGGATGAATTATATTCTCAATTGAGACTCATAACTTGGGCCCAAAATATCTTGGGCCTAAAGGATGACTCAATGGACCCTGCCACGGCAGATGTACATGTGGGGATTGTTGCGGCCCATTTCCTTTCTTTTCTTTTTGACCTTTTCCCTTTGTTTCCGGCCAAGTTTTGTGGACAATTTAAATTAAACTTTTAAACTTAACAATGAACTGACTTAGAAAATAAAAATACCTGGTTACAGGATCAGCATCAGTTTTGACGTAAGCTTTTCATCAATACAATCTTATCAGTGTTATATATTTTTTTACACCTTTTTTAAAAACAAATCCCCTTTCATATACACTTGTAAAATTATTTTGTGTTAAGTAGTAGGATAAGACTTATCATTGTTGTAATATCCGTAACGATAAACCCCCAATTCCATCCTCGAGTGAACTTTGGAGCAATGTGTTATATTATATTGCAAAGGGCAGGAATTTAACTCGGAAAGTCGACATATAAATCAGAGAGAGCAGAAGGAAAACGAAACAAGATGGTAAATTGGAAATACAGAAAACATTTCAACTATTGTAAACCAATTCGGACTAGCATCTATTGTACTCATCGCCTAAACTTCCCTCCTTTCCCACGTCCACGGCCGCCTCCTTTACCACCACCGCCTCTTCTCCCGCGCCCCTTTCCTCCTCCACCACCTAACATCTTGTTCGCATGGGACTTCAGTTTCATCTCTTCCGGCAATGGAAGTATATGATCCACACACTTCCGGAAGCTAAAATCATCAACGGAGTCATCTTCCCTGATAATGAAGAAGCACCTGCTTTTCCATGTAGGATGGTTGCGGATTTGGAATGTGCGGACCCCTCCACCAATCTTCTTATCTGGTTCTGAATGGCCCTTCTTAAGCAATTCCAGCAGCATTGTATGTTCATACTGCCCCACAAAACAAACCGCACAGAATTAACTAAGCTCAGAGGATTCAGGAAGTGGGTACAATGAGTCAATGACACAGTTCAATCCTCACATTTACATATGAGCAAAAAAAAATTCCCAGAGAGAGAAGAAATTCAATCCTAAATTAAGATGCTCTGTGATACATGCGCCAAAGATGGCAAGCACATAAGAATTCTGCAACACGAAGAAATACATTCACATATGCACATACCTACTAAAAAGGAAGAAATGCCAGTGAAATTTGTGGTGGCTGGAGATTGACTTTGAGGCTATAGATCATAATAAGGATATAGCCAGAGTTTTCAGAAACAGGAAGTGCAAGAATTGTTCAACCCAATATTTAGTGGAAACCGCAGGCACCCATAATTAATATAATAAACATAGTACCCAATTTCGGATAAATACATCAGTAAATGTCAAGGAAAATACATTGATACTTAGGTGTAACAATCATGGAAAATAAGAAAAGCCATTCCGCTCTAATGCCTGAAAACTTGAAAACATCATAAAGTAGTTAAAGATAATCAGAAAAAACTTCCAATTTGCAAGGGAGCAATGGAAGAAGATCTTCATTACAGACTCTTCCCAACTCTCCAGACAAAGCAGGTGAAGCTCCCTGATTATATCCAATTCAAATACTACTTCCGGTATAAGACCTCGTTTGCAATCTGCAAACCAGGTCTTATAAATAGGAGCGGAGGTAGTAGCTTGGAACCATAGCACAATGGGGAGTCAAAAAAAATTCCATCTTCCCATACGTACGTAATAAATTTTATAGCAGCTATTTCTAATGACATCCATTATCGCGTAGTCTACCATCAAAAAACAAAACTTGCACAATTAATGCAGCATGACATAATCTAGATAAATTTTCCAGTCACTAACTTGTGAATTAGATATCTGGTAAACTTATAAATTAAAGATGCAACAGAGGATTAATCAAATGCTTAAGCCGGTAAATTAAGTGTATAAGCTGTGCCAGCAAAGACAAAATACGAAAATTTTTCATCTTTGTATATGACTATATATTGCGCTTTCGTATCACCAAAACAGGGGGGAGAATCAACATATGTGCCAATTGCTAATACCTTGTTAACATTCAGATGAGGAGGCCAGTGATGAAGAAACTTATAGAAGTAATCGAATATTTCAACAGAAGACGCAAAAGTCTTGTAACCCAGGTTCACGGGACCCGATTTCTCCTCCTCTTGGACCCCTTCTTCCAACTTCTCCAGCCTTTCTTCTTCCACTGACTTTTCCAGTTTTGGCTTCTTACAAACTCCGTCCTCGCCTTCCTGGGACTCATCCTCTTCCCGTTCCCGCTTCAGATTGGACTCGCCGTTCGTCGCGGGATCAGTGCCATTGGGTTCAGAGCCGCCGTTGCCCCCGGCGTTTTGAGGCGATTCCGTGTTTTCAACTTCCATGTCTACGGTGGTTGTAGTGTTGGTCTCCTCAACTTCCTTTGCAGTTGCTTCCGCCATGACTTAAGAGTATACGGGGAAAGCAAGGGTTTAGAGTAAAACCCTAGATGATCGCCACAGAGCACTAAGAAACGACGGGGGCACGAGACGCTAGGACTTAGGAGAACGTGAGGCAGCGAAGGGATTTGGATTTTGATTTTAGATTTTAGATTTTTAGGTTCGTATTTTCGCCCATTTCCGCTTTGCGGGTCGGATGAGGAAGACGATTTGAAAGAAATTAAAATACTTCTGTTTGTATAAAAAATATGTGCTACACACTAAATTATATTTTGAATAAATGAAGTTGTTAATATATAATAAAAATTAAAAAAAATCATACATTTACCAATTATAAGTATCTCGGGCAAAATTTTAAATTACATAAGAAACACAAGACTCCTAGGTAAGTATTATAGATTTATCTATCTCGTATTTTAATTTATTAGCCTGTATAACAAGGAATATGTGTCCTCTTATTTAGAGATTTAATTTTTTACTCATCAACTCATTTCACTAAATCCAATCATTGGGTTGATTCACATGTTACAAAAGATTAGTTTCTTTGGTTAGGGTCAATTTTTTTTTTTTGTGTGGATGTGATATAAAATATCCTTAAATTATTTTAGACTTAAAATTAATTTTTATCTGTTCGAGAATATTAAAATTAAAATCCTCCTGATAAATATATTTCTGTATTAGAACAGCCCAAACTTTACTGGTACAGATAGGTTGATGTTAGAAAGGAAATGGAGGATGGCCCGTTTAAGAGATACCCATAAGTTGGTTGCGTGAAAAACGGGCTTGAGTGGGCGGACATGGACTTTACTTTGTCAGCCCAAACAATTTAAAAATTCCATAGCAACTTACGGGGGACAGGGTCAATCGGAGCTGGAGCTTTGTGAGGAATGAGGATATTTTAAATTTAAATGCTCCATAGCAACTAGTCCCGATATTGGACATTTTTCACAACGTTTTGTGCGAGAACGAGAACGTCTGATATAATTAACTTGAATTTAAAGAAGTGACCATTTTATGATTATGCTTTTGTTATCATTAATTATTATTATTATTATTCTCTTAAAGCAAGACATACGAGGGTCACGTTGCATCGCTTTCATTATCTTATTTGCTTTAATTATAATTAGCATTATCATATGAATGCTAATCTATTTCTCTGGGTCAGCATTATAGTTATTAAAGAAGCATTGCTGCGTTCTAGCTGGGCCATTTCACAATAATACCTCCGGTCCTTAGTATAAGATCTAATTGACTAATTTAAAGATATTAAGAAAATTAATTAAGTTAGTTATTTGTAATAAATAGGTGTTATCTTTTATAAAATACCTTTGCTAATAATATATATTAGCTAAAACTACTATTTGATGAAACATTTAATATGTGCAGTTATTATAAGGATTACTTTGAAAAAATTGAATAAATATGAAAGATAAAGTGAATTTGAGTATTATATTTAAGATCAGATTAAAAATTAAACTAACTCTTGTATTAAGGATCGGAGGTAATAATTTCCTCAATAGTCCTCATTTTGCAGTGTTCCTCTCATAAAAGCCAAACGTGATGGGGAAGAATGGTTCTTCGGGAAAGCAACACAGCTTTCATTTTTATTTTCAACTTTTTTTAAAGCCTAAAAAAAGCAGTCAGATATTTCTTTTACTTTAAGACAGTAATGGGCCATAAGCGCTATTTCAGTCCATGCTTCTGTTCTTGTAATGAGATTTACCCTCTTGATTCCCCCTCCCCCAAAAACTTTTAAAAAATGTTTACTGGTTTATTGGAAGTATCCAAACCTGTAAAAGCAAATCAAAAGAAGACCAAATCTTAATAATCTTATAGCTTAACGGCTCAAAAGCTCTTCTATGAGTAAGGAATTGTGGATTTGATTTTACTTATAATCTCAAGCCGTTATTAGTTATCATCACTTATGGACAAGCGAGACGACACAAAGGAGGAACTGAAGTTAGTAGATTTGAATTCCCTCCAATGAATTTTTGATGCAGAGCTCAAGTGAAAAAGAAGTATAAAAGCATTGTTTCAAACTTGCGCACTGTACAATATAGGCACTGCGAGGAATCCAAATCCCAAGTTTAGAGGCTGAAGTGGAAAGAAAAAGAGAACATATTGTTTCAAACTTTGAATGGGGAAGGGTTGGGGCTAAGCAATCCAAAGAGAGGAAAGAAGAGCATAAAGGAAGTCCATTAAGCACAAGAAACCAGGACAAGTGCATTTTAGTTGCATGGAGAGTAGAGCTTGGAATTCTAAAGATAGCTCAGTACCCGTAAAGAGTGCTGGCTGCTGCTGCCCGAAACACAAAAGCCGCTTCCTGCTTCGTTTTGTTTTTCACACTCCCCACCTTCTCTCCTGTTTCTCTACTTTTAATGTCTTTCTTCCCCTCTTCCCTTCCCCATTCTCACCCTTTCGCTTCTTTTACCCATACCACCGATATACCTGGGCTCATCCTCTTGCCTAAATAAAGTAAACTATCAATTTCCTCCTATTGTTTTCAATCCAGAAAACCAAAAAAAAAAAATCAGTTTCGGCTTGAAATTTAAAGATCCATACAACTTTTCTTAACAACAGAGTTCAGTGGGTCATGAGCACTTCATGGAACATATTCAAGATTCGCTTTTATTCTTGTAGTTTTACCGACTCAGAAAGATAACAGAGGCCTCTCTGGAATTAACCAGTCAGAACCTTGGTATTAGACACGACACCGGCTACAAAACGCTTGTTGAGCTTTTTTATATCATGTTAAAAAGAAAAAGAAAAATCTGTTTTCTCAATAGTAACTACAGAGGCACTGCTGGTTCAGTTAAGCAATGTGCAGGAGTTATTATGTCTTAAAGATATGGTACAAGGACATGTCAGAAAGTTCAGTGACGTGGCAAGCTAATAAAGTGTTCAAGAGAAGGAAGATTCGGTCTTTGTTTGGTAAAAAAGAGCACAAGGCAAATTATAGGGATGTAGGGAAACTGAATGAAAAGATGCTTGTCCTCCCTAGGATATTGTTCCAATCAACACTTTTGCTCAAACCTGTCAGAGTCGTCTAAAACAGCCTTATATATCAGCTTCTATAGCATGCTTATGATTGAGGCGAATCTAAAACTTCCCCACATCTTCTGCTCCTTGGCATTTTCATGCTTTATGCTTTCATCCTCTCAAATCCCATAGAAGATAAACTTCGGGCTTATTCTTGCAGACATGAGCAATAACACTTGACTCAAGCTACCCAGCTCCTCTCTATTTTGGCTTTAAACAAAGAAGCTTCCTTCCTCCAACATTTTCCGTTTCATAGAAGCATGAGTTACTTCACTTTCAGAGGATTGATTCTTTTATTTTGTATTGGGATTTTAGTTTCTGAGCCATACAGAGTTTGTAGCCTGACAAGCAAGAATCTTGCGTTGAGGTGGGATGAGGAGAAATCACCAGTTCCTGGAAGTTTTCGTAGCCTAAAGGATGTTGAAACAAAGGATTTGCAAACAAAGACGGAATTGGCACCTGCACCTTCAATGACGTTCGATCCTGATCAGTCAAACAAAAGAACAGCTCAAAAAGGTTCAGACCCTATTCATAACAGATGGTGACAAGCTGGTGTTGCTCTCTCCTAGACTCTTACAGCCCAGATAAATAACAGGCGAGTTATATCATTCTTTGCTTAAAGGATTCTGAAGGAGGTTGGTGGGGTTTCCACGGTTTTCTTTTCCTTACAACGTGTTTACCATGAATCTATCAGCTAGCTGAAATCCATAATTGCGCTACGATAATGAGAGTGTTAGACCAATCATAGGTACCAATAGTTGGATAGTTAATGATCATGTTAGCTCTCAAATACAGAATATAGTGCATTTTTTATTTTCTTATGACAAGGCTCTCTCTTTATCTCTCTCTCTCTCTCTAGATATATATATGTATATGTTCTTGGTAGCAAGGAAAAAAAAAAAGTATGCATATGTTCTTAACTTCGTCGACATCTTTAATGATGCAGTTGCTAACATCCCTGCTCAGCAGCCAAATCACGATATAGGTTTCTCCAGGGGCTAAAAATAAGACTTTTTGTATACAAGATGATCCAAATTGATCATGACAGGCCCACAAGACAATGGCTGATGATCCTGGTTCACAAGTTTCCATTTTTCAATACCCATGTGATTTAAAAAAATGATTCAATTTTTTTATCTACTTTATCAAAACTAGAGCTACAACTGAAAAAATGAGAGCTTCAACTGAAGAACAGTTAAAATGGAGAAATGTGGCTTGAAAATATGACGAACCAAAATAATAAATGCGCCGACCTTTGAACACCTCAGTATTTCAGTCAGTCTTGACAAGAAGCTGAGATCTCTTGTATCTGTTCTTCCTGTGCAAATCAAATCGTGCAGAAGAAACCTTATGCGCAACTTCCTGCCAAATCATATTCACAGCATCCCCAGGTTGGGATGGATATTGATACTCAAAGTGCAATGTAATCTCCTTCAATCTTTCCCACATCTCAGTCCACCTCTTCTCCGTGATTGATCTTAGCAGACTCAGCAGATAGCCTTTCCTCACAGCATCCTTGGCACGGACAAAGAGGCAGAAGTCTGAGTAATCCAGGATATCTTCGAATGGTAGCTCAATTTTGTCACTAATAATCACAGGAACACAGTGGCTTGCTATGGCATCAAAGAGACGATTGGAGGATGGGGTATCCCCAGCAATGTTTAGGCAGAATTTCGATAAGGCCATCCCATAACTTGCCTCACGTATCCCTTTTCCTCGTACTGTTCCAAATGCAAAGTGGACGTCTTTCTCATCTTTGAGAAGATAATACAGTTCTTGGCGAATAATTCCTCCCTGAAGAGTTTCCGCTTAAAAATCAGATCAATTTGAAAATATGCCTACTGAGCAGATCTAAAATTAGTAAACCATAGATGATATGGATAGCAATTCGAGAAAGAACATCACTAACGCGACTAATTAAATTATTAATACTCCACCAGGGGTAGACTACTAAAAAGCAAGAAATGAAGTGACAAGGATCAAACTCTGATCACTTAGCCACGGAGGCTTTAATGTAATGTTTTAAAACCACTTCAATTCAAAAAGTTAGGTTTTTAAGACCTGTCAATAGTTTTATTATAATTTCTAGCAACAGTGATGAAAACTTGTGGACCATAGAGCAAAAACTTTCCTTTTTTCCCCCATTTTTTGTCCTGTACATAAAATTACTGGCCAAAACAGGGCAAGAGAATATAACGAAAGTCTAGAAATTACTCATAACGAAATCATAATGCATTAAACTGATATAAGGAGCATGGAAAATACTCACATCTTTCCGGTATATTGCCCCTTGGAAATACAAGAGAGTAGGACGATCCTTGTGTGAAAATGATTTAGCTCTTGGTGTGCTACGTACTACATGTTTATACGGTGCTATAATATCTTTCTTCACATTCGCTATTTCAACAGGATACCTTCCAAAATCTGCAAGTAGAAGAATGGCAGAACCCAGCTTTCTTCTTGCATCCAGCATGCTGTTAGGATGGTGAGCTACAATGAGATGATCTTTCCCTCCTGAACGTTTCCATTCTTCCCTGCTCATAAGAAATTGTACCAACTTCTCCTGCAACATTTCATTTGCACTAACTTTCTCATCCCCTTGAATCTTAGAGAGCCGGTTGTAACTCAGAGATGAGAAAAATGGCACGAAAATTACATCTGCTTGACTTGAATTTTGCACTCTAAATGCAGTACAAGGTCTGACAACTTTTCCAGAATCCGATGATAGGAGATCAAGGGTGAGCCAGTATTCTGGACTGTGCTGTAAATTAAGCCCCCCAGGATATGATGGGACTAGTTTTGGGTCATCCACCAGTGGCCACGTTTGGTTTTCACTTCCCTTCCAACCCAATATCCCAAAGTGAAATTCAGGAGGCAAGTCATACATGAACACTCTCAAAAGTGCCCCAGTAGGATCACAGGCCATAATTCTCTGTTGTTCTATAGAGCTCAGTTTCTGGCTTGATTTGAAAACTTGACAGTCCAATTCCCCGGGCCTTTGAGCTTGAATCTTTTTGTCTCCAGAAGGGAAGGGGGAGAGCATATCTTCTTCCTTCTTGGTATTGGGGTTGAAGTAAAACGATGTGTTGTTGACCAGAATAAGCTCAAACACTGATCGAGGTATGAACGAATGATCTCTAAACTGAAGGAGGAAAATCGAAGACAATACCAAAAGGAACATAGAAACCACAATTACACAAAATATAAATCTTGATGGAACCATGCTCTTCGATGGAACCGTGCTCTTCTCTGACATTTCTTTTTTTCCGAAAATCAAGAAAAACAAGCTTCTGGGATTCCAACAGAGAACAAGCCAGCAAGCAGCAGAGAATAGCCAGATCACTGCCAGCGATTGAAGAGCATGAACTGATTATACAAAGCAGGAGCTTTAATTGAGGTGGGCAATCGCTTGATAGTAGAAACTCTTGAATTGCAATCCATGAAGACGAAACGGCATACCTACCGATGGCTCTTGAGCAGATAAGCCCTCAAGGTTTAGTGACAACGATTTCTAGCAGCACAGTCACAACAAATTGCCGTATATAGTACGATGGGAAATGGTCCTTAAAGAAGCCATATGTTTAAAGGAGGGAAAAAAACAAATGACCAGGAAGACCTAGGAATTGGAATTTATTCAGTCTCCATTGACGAATAATCAGAACCAGAGGCAAATGACACAAGAAAGTGAAGAAAGACGATGGAAAACAAGAACTTATCAGATAGAGCAAGCAAGCAACCAGCTAACAATCTCTGGAGCTAGTACAATCATAGTAAAGCGTCCAAATCCTCTACAAATCGGGGAAGAGATGCACGCCGACAGCAAATCTAAGAAAATGTTTCAGGGGCATCGAAGAAAACAGAAGTAAACATCAGTATGGCGGGACAGAGAACGAGAAGACAAAAACGCTTAAACTTTGCATCTGGGTATTCGGTAATTAATCACCATACGAAGTGGCCAGTGGGTGAGCGGTGACTAGCTGGCAGAGTATACATCATCGTCAGTTTCGACCACGCGCCTCCATGGTTGTGCTCTGAGACAAGACAAGGTAAGAGGAAAGGAATTGACTTTTCTGACAAAGTTGCAGGCCCATGGATGACTCAGCTGCTCATACAGTCATACTACTATATTCAACGTGTTCCGTGGGAAGTGAGACCAAAAAAACATTAAATAATTAAATAATTTAATAACGGATTTAAGCTCATTCTCTTCCCTCACTTTCTTATTTACTGAGATTTCCCAAAGTTTGATTAAAAAAAAAATTATTAAGTCGCAATATAAGTAATGATCATCCCGCCATAAAACTAACTTAAGAGTTAATGAAAAAAAACTAAAAAAGAATGCTTAAATAACTAATTCTGTTCATGAATTAGTTATTTTCACTTATTTATGTAAGAGTAATATTTTCAAAGTGCATAAAATCCTGTTTTTGTTGGGAACAGAATGGGATTAGGTTTTCTGCCACGAAGAGACAATAGCACAAAAAAAAAAAGTTTGAATTTTGATACTTCTCCTGTTTTTAATATATGACTTAATTGTTGATTTGATTTTAATTCTAAATATAAGACTTATTTATCATATTTATCAGTTTTTTCTAAATTACTCCTATGGATACTCCCTCAATTATAATCAAATAAAAGAGGAAAAGTGAATATTAAGGAAGATGATTAAGATATTTTAAGAAAAATATGTTATATTTCTTATAATTAACTAATTTATTTAATTTTTTAATCTAATCAGATTAGCTAAATAGGTCTTATAATAAAGATTGGAGGAGTATTATTTACAATAATGCTGTTGTTGAGGGAAAAGACGGAAAGTCAAATGTGTTGATTTGCCAGATTAAGGAATGCGCGTGAATTGTGAAAAAGATAATCTTCCAAAATAGTTTCCCTGAATGGCGAGGGAGTCAGATTGGCAACATCAACATAGAGATTAGATATCAACCCCTTCATTAGTTTATTTTATTTTGGGTAAATGGCCAACTCCTATTGATATTTGTTCCTATAAATAAATGGGCTTTCATCAATAAATAGTAAAGTGAGTATGAAGCCCTGAGGTAAAAAAAGGGAGAGCGAGCATGAGGGATTGAAGCCTTTCCCCTTTTGCAGTTTGTATTCTTGTCTTTATGGGCCCACATCGTTTATATTATTTTGATATGAAACCCGATTCTTTTTCTTCTCGTTATCTGATATAATGGGCCATCCACTGGGATCAAGATCAATACACCAGTGGTATGGGACCATTGTTTTTTTAATGGTTTTGGACTTATGGGTTGTGGGATTTGACATTTTTTTAAATCCACGTACCCCCTCAACGGAAAGCATACTTTGGAACTTCCTTTTTTTTTTTTTGGGCCAGGTGAGAACTTTGAGTTTCGCCCGACGGCCATATCATATTCTTACTCCAGTTTTAAATATATAAATTAAATAATTAATTTATAAAAATGGATTAAATTACCTTTTTTATATGATAAAATTTAGGGAAAAAGACTGAAAAACCACCTTGAAATTGTGAAATCAGAATTTAGGCACCTAACACTTCAAAATGATAGAAAATGAAATAAAATTAAATTGAAAATTTGAAATTAAAGAGAAATAACAAAAATACCCTTTAAAAAAAAAAGGTTCAACCTTTTGCCGACAGTCAACGCCAACCATCGACGTGGTGCCTGCCGGCAGGAGTTTTTTTTGCCAATGAAAATTATCTGACAAAGGTGCTGGGAGTGAGATTTTAAATAACCCAAATCCTTATTTTGGTAATTTATACCTTATCATTAATTAAAAATACTTTTTGGTTATTTTTTATTTTTATGTAGATCATGGGAAAAAAAATTCTTCCTGAATCAATTACCATCATATTTCACATGTTATATATCAGGGAAAAAATATATTGTTAATTCTAGTTCAAGATTTGTTATTTTACAATCAAAACTTGTTATTTCTAGATGAAATGTTATCATTTTTAATTGATTCACTTATTATTTTATATATTATATATCAGCAAAAAAATGTGTTGCTAATCTTAACTCAAGACTTATTAATTTATAATCATGACTTGTTATTCTTAGATTAATTGTTGTCGCATTTGCAAGTCAAAGTAAAAGAGTTAATTTTTTTTGTTCACATTATCATGTTAAAAATTATTAATGGCCCAATAGTTACTTTTATTTTTAAAACCCAAATGACCATCGGGTGATAAGATCAAATCCCACCCCACTACTTTCCTAAATAGCAACTCCTCAAAAAAAAAAAAAAGGAACTCTTGTTGGTAGCCACCATATCAGCAGCCAACATCGGCATCAGCAGTGGTAGGCAATAGCTGACACGGTGCCGGTAAGGGGTTGAACCATTTTTTATGAGAAAATAAATAAGCATTTTGTCATTTTTTTAATTTCAAAATTTCAATTTTATTTTATTTCATTTTCTGCCATTTTGAAGTGTTAGATGCTGAATTAGGATTTCACAATTTCAATGTTCTTTTTCTGTATTTTTTCCTTGAAGTCAAACACATGCATGCCAATATATCAATATTAGACTCAAATCAAGATTTTATCAAAACATAATAGGTGATGTTGTCATTAGACAGCTCACAGCTAGCCATTGCCCATTGACAATTAATTTAGTAGTTATATTATAAAAAATATGTATTGTTTTTCTTAAAATAATTGTTGATTAACCTTTTTTTACCCTTACATTATGGTTAGCTTAGGGCATTATGAAAGATGACGTTATGTAGCATGCATTAAAAGGGTGTTTGGATGTAAACCAAACTATAATTTTAAAAGTGTTTTTACAGTATATAAAATAATGATGCAGAAGAGCTTGTCTCGTTTTACAAAAAAAATGCTTTTCAAAATTACCTTTTCATATTACCTAACGCCCCCTAAAATCTCGGTTTCCTCGTTGGCTCTTACGAACCTACAATATCGGTTATTCCACCGAGAGCAATAAAAGCGGGGGAAAATACTCTAGTGGATTATGTTTTCCTAATTTACCGACAAATTACTATTCTTATCTTATATTAAAATCAAAATTTATCTACGATTAAAATTTAATATTTGAATCATTTAAATATAAAATGAACTATCCATATAATTTTTAAAAATAATCTTCTGCCAGTTTTTCTTCAGATTTTGCCATTAATGATATATGTACTTTCCTTACTTTGCACGAAGTTTAACATGAGATTTAAAAATTTATAATGTGACTTGTAAATAGTACACTTTTATTACAAATTTTATTAGTAGCATCTTATATTAATATTGAAGTTGATGAGGTTCTTCTCAAGGGAAAAAATCTCTTGGATGTGTTGGATTTCAAATTTTTTAATTAAACTAGAAGCGGTTAGGAAAAATAAAACAAATAAACCAAAGAGCACCAACACCAACAGTTAAGGGAAAAAACAGGGAAATCGATTTAGATTTTATACTCCTCCGGTCCTAAATATAAGACTTATTTTATAGTGTAATTTTTACTACAAAATGAGTCTTATATTTAGAACCAGAGTAATATTATATTATAAAATATACCATCTTGATCTTTTTTAGTCGTCACTTGTAGGAGGGGATTTAGGTCCTTTTTATTTGTCACTTGTACTTTTTTTTAATGTTTTATTTTCAATTCTGTCCCTATTAATTAATAGAGAGACAAATGTAAAAGTAAAGAGAGAAGGAATAAATGAGAAAAAAATATTAGCATTTAATAAAGGTAAAAATAAAAAAGATATTATGTGTTTAATGATCTCTTTGGTATTGTCCGATTTATGAATCACTTCTAATATATTTTACATAGATTAAAAAAAACTTTAAATTTCATTAACTCTCATTTAAAATTCAATAATTTTTCAACTTTATCTCTATTTAATATATATTATACTTCATATAAACAAAATCAACACAATAATAAATAAAGAGTAAAATTTTATATTTATATAAAAAAAATTTCAATACCCTATAAATAAAATTAGAGGAGGCTGTGAGTTAACCATGTCCATTGTGTATGAAATTTGGGCCAATCACCTTGTTGCAGCCCAAAACAATCAGCCCATTCTTTACAACAAATCACGGGTAGTTTTGGAAGTAGTGCTTGGCGTCAATCAAACCCTCGTCACCAACAAGTGTTGGTCCAAGTAGAAGGGATTTGAACACCTTAAACATCATATCATAGGTTTAATTCTTAAGATAGTGTGTATGAAAAAAATATTGTTGGGAGGGGTTTCTGCTACGACGCCTGACAGTATTCCGAGAGATTAGTTTCCTTACTGTTCGGATGGAAGGATACTCTGGGCAACTAAAAAAAAACCTCGTCACTTTACTACACATAAAGAAAGACAGAAAGTGCTGGTTGCTGCCGCCGGCAACACAAAAGCCACTTCTTGCTTTGTTTTGTTTTTCTGATTCCCCCTTCCTTCTCTCCCATTTCTCTACTCTTAATCAGCCAAATGAACACCTGTGACGAACGTTCAAACAACATTCTTGCTTCACTAAGTAGTATATTTAATTTGTTCCAAATATATACTGAGTGATAGATATTGCATGAAAGGTGAGAATCATACACCCAAACCACAACTTATGCATTGTTCGCATTAACGTCCGTAAAAAATGACTTTTTATCCCAACAGATTTTTAAAAAGTGAAGTTAACATGAAAAGAACAGAACCAAGATGCAGGTGCTGATGAGCACCACCGGAAAAACTCCCCGATCCTCCATCATCTCCCTCACTCCCTCTTCCATTCTCTTATCTGCCTCTGCCAATAAATTCTTACTTTGGAAGATGCAGTCAGAGCCTTCTCTCAGTTTTTATTTTTCTTTATTGGTGATTTTTGGGGTCCACACACGCACATATATAACCAGAAGCAAAGTTGGCAAGCAAAGAAGATCCTATACATGCGCGAAGGGGATGGGGAAGCAACTGTATACAATGGCGCCACGTGGAGCTTAGTTAGAAATAATTTTTTGACACGTAAGATGAGTTATAAATGACAAGAATAATATAAAAATTGAAAAGACAAGAAACTGAGTCGCACTAAATTATGGTCGAAAAATATAGTCATGTGTGAATTAAAAGTTGAAAGACTAAAATTAATTTGCCCGGTAAAAAAATGTAAAATGAGAATATTCAACTTGCAATAGATAAATAATTTCTTATGAATGTTAACTGTTCTTATTCCTTATTTTAAATCAATTACATAAAAATAAAATAATAAATAAATCAGTTTTTAAGTCTTATACTATACCAAGTCCTTTAAAGCCAACAGAAAAAGCGACTTCCGTTTCATGACTCCTCCACGGTCTCCCCCCTTCCATATTCAACCAGGCTTAAGCCCAGAGACCTAAAGTAAAACAGGCCAAGAGCCACGTGAAAGATCCATCTCTCCCTCTTCACTAATTCACTTCCTCTCCCTCGGCTTTAACTTATTTCATCCCACGAGCACACATAAGTTCAAAGGAACCCCACTGCCCGGGAACACTCAGCAAATTTTATTTTAATTTTCTTAAAATGTACTGTGATTGGCTTTTTTTTTTTTAACGTTAAATTCTGGTTAGCTTAGTGCATACGAAAGGCGACGTTATGCAGTATATATTAAAATCTCGGTTCCTTCATTGGTTTTCATGAACCTGCAGTCTCGGTTATTCCACCGACAGCACCAAAAGCGGGGGGAAATACTCAAGTGGATTATGTTTTCCTAATTCACCAACAAACTAGTATTCTTATCTTATATTAAAATCAAAATTTATCTACAGTTAAAATTTAATATTTGAATCTTTTAAACATAAAATGAACCGTTCACATAATTTTTAAATTTAATCTTGTGCCAGGATAAGAAATGAGAACATATTTATGTTAGTCACTTGTTATTGAAATTTCTCCATGATTAAGTTTTTTTAAGGCCTCACAATAAATCTCTCTATAAAAAATTTCAAATCCCGCGAATCATAACCATTAGAAAAAAATGGACCATTACCACGATCGTATTTATGCTCACTTGTGTTTCACGGTAAAACTACAAAAGAAAAGAATCGGGTTACATGTAAAAATGACAGAAACGATGTGGGCCCAAAATGGAAAAGAATGAAAACTACAAAAGAGGAAAGGCTTCAGCTTCAAGGCTTTGTGCTCACTTTATGTTTCATGGTGGGAACAAATATCAACGAAAATTGGCCATTCACTCATAACAAAATGAAACAACGAAGGGGTTAATCTGTAATCTCCACGTTGATGATGCCAATCTCACTCACTCATTCACAAATCACGCACAATCCCTAATCAGTCAAATCAACACATTTGGCTTTCACCTCAACTACATTATTATTGTAGACAGTCCCAAAATTCAAACTTTTTCTTTTGGTTATTGTCTCTTGGTGGCAGAAAACCTGATCCCATTTTATTCCAGACGAAAAAGGAGGATTTTCTGCACTTTGAAAAAATTACTCTTACCCAGATAAGTGAAAATAACTAAGCCGTGAACAAAACTAATTATTTAAGCATTTTTTTTTTTTGGGAGGAGGATGAAAGCGAGGACCGTAATTATGCACTACATGCATCATTGTTATATTAATAGTGAAAGTAGTAATTAAGAAATTAAATAAATATAATATGGAGAAGTGAGTTTTCTCATTTCTTTAAATGATTCCCTCCTCAAAATTCATAATCGTGTATATATATATATATATATATATGTGTGTGTGTATGTAGGTAGGTATAGGAGAATGAATATAAATCCTTCGTTCCTAGAAAATTAATAACTTTTGACTCTATTGAAATATATGTGCGCAATACGTTTAATCTTCCATCTCAAAACAGTTCGAACACACACATAAGAGGAAGCAAAATTATCAACAAAAATGTAATCAAATGATGAAAATTATACTACCTCCGATCCTAATTATAAGAGCCAGTTGACTAATTTGAGAAGATTAAGGAAGTAAGTTGAGTTAGTTATTTGTCCTAAATAGGTGTTGTTTTTCTTAAAATATCCTTACTAATCAAGTGTATTAACTAGAACTATCATTGTTAGAAGGGCTACTTTGAAAAAAAATGTATAAATACGAGAGACAAAATGGATTAGGGTTTTATATTTAGGACCAAAATAAAAATGAAACAGGATCTTATAGTAAAGACCGGAGGTAGTATATCATTAATCTATATAGTCACTTAAAAATTTGAACTGTCCCTTAAAAGTTGCTACCTAAGAACTCAAGCACGTGATGCATCAATAGCGCAAAAGATTATTTCTCTGCAAAATTTATATAATGCATAAGATTTCCATTTTTTTGGTCAAGAAATTTAATTGTCTTCGCGTGTATTTGGGAAGACTCAAGCATTCAAGGCCCAATAAAATGCATTTTTTGCGTTTTTGTTTTCACGAAACAGTGCTCCCATAATATTCAGGTTGTGTCGGTGCAATAATAATATTCTGCATATAACTTAGAAGGAGCTTATGAGAGTCCCCATAATTCTGTTTACAAGCTTATATGGAAATGGAATGGTGCTGAGAGAATAAGGTTTTTTATTTGGCAAATATTCCAAAATAGGCTACCTACAAACCTGTGGAGAAGCAAATGGTCTCATGCTTCTCCTCTTTGTGACTGGTGCCAGAATGATATAGAAGATGTTCTGCATATTTTAAGGGACTGTGAATACGCAAGAAAGTTATGGTTGAGTATCTTAGCTCCTTCTACGGTTAAACAGTTCTTTTCGGTCTCACTTGTTGAATGGGTCTCTATGAATCTGAAGCAGAATTTTGCTACTGATAGCAGCACTGAATGGAGCCTTATTTGGGGAGTTGCAACTTGGAAACTTTGGCATTGGCGAAATGAATTCATCTTCAAAGAGGAGACTCAGAAACCTCATGAACCAGCGCTGGTGATTTTAAAAACCTGTAACCAATTCAGTATGAGAAAGGATCACTTGCAATGTGATGTTAATACTGCTAGCTCTAATCCTAAGCAGTGGGTTCCACCTCCTCCTAACATTGTTAAATTAAACGTGGATGGAGCTAAATCTGAAACCGCTAAGGCAGCTGCTTGTGGGGGTGTTTTTAGAGACTATCAAGGTAATTGGATTGCTGGGTTCTCGAATTATCTTGGGAATTGTAGTGCCTATGAAGCAGAAGAGTGGGCAATGCTTAAGGGTCTCTACTTAGCTTGGGAGATGGGATTTAGGAACATTATCGTAGAATCTGATAGCAAAACTCTTACTGATACACTACTGGAAAAGCAAAGCTCTAATGCTACTTGGAGTAATACCTTATTGGACATTAAACGATACTTATCAAGAACGTGGCAGGTGCAAGTCAATTTTGTCCACAGAGAATGCAATAGGATTGCGGATAGCATGGCAAAGAGGGGGTTTACAACTACTTCTCTGCTTGACATGGCTCCTCAACGTATGAGGACCCTGGTTCAGAAAGAAGCTATGGGATTACAATCCCCAATGTTTTAATTCTTGCTTTTGGCTTCGGCCTCTCTCATGTACCAAAAAAAAAAATAATAATAATAATAATATTCTGGATCGGACCTTTCCTTACGGGTATAAAATGTCTCCTCTTCCCACAAATTTTTGTTATGCGGGGATAGCCTCGAGCAAGGTCTCTGGAACACCGCTGCCTTAATTCAGCACGATCACATTCCCGTTAGAATCGACGTCCACTATAACAGAATCACCCTCTTTAGTCTCCCCAGCAAGCATCTTCTCTGCTATGTTGTCCTCCAAAAGTCGCATTATGGCTCTTCTTAAAGCCCTAGCTCCATAGCTGGGATCATAACCTTCCCGGACCACTCTATCCTTAAATCTTTCTGTGACGTGAAGTCCAATATCTTTGGCTTTTAATCTGTCAAAGACTTCCTTTAGCATTATGTCAACAATCTCCTTCACCTCCATCCTCGTGAGTTGCCTGAAAACAATGATTTCATCTAACCTATTCAAAAACTCCGGCCGAAAGTATTGTTTCATTTCCTCAGTCACCACATTCTTGATATGGTTGTAACTGTTGTCCTTCTCATCATAGTCAAGGTCAAATCCTATCCGACGGCCACCTTTCTCAATCACACTGCTTCCTATGTTTGAGGTCATTATAAGAAGCGTATTCTTGAAGCACACGGTTCTACCCTTACTGTCCGTTAGCCTTCCGTCTTCGAGAATTTGAAGCATCATGTTGAATACATCAGGATGAGCTTTCTCAATTTCATCAAAGAGGACAACGTTATAGGGTCGACGCCGAACTGCCTCAGTCAACTGACCACCTTCGGTGTAACCCACATATCCCGGAGGGGAACCAATAAGCTTGGAGATAGTGTGATTTTCCATAAATTCACTCATGTCAAGCCGAATCATGGCTTCCTCAGAGCCAAAGTGGTATGTGGCCAATGCTTTTGCCAGCTCAGACTTCCCCACCCCAGTTGGACCAGAAAATACGAAGCTGGCAATTGGGCGATTAGGATCCTTTAACCCAACCCGAGCTCGGCGTATCGCTCGGCTAACGGCCTTCACGGCTTCATCCTGACCAATGACCCTCTTGTGTAGGGTCTCTTCCATCTTAAGGAGGCGATCAGATTCATTTGTTGAGACTTTCTCAACAGGAATACCAGTCCAAGATGAGACGATGTTTTGAATGACAGCTTCAGTAACAACTAGACCTCCATCTCCGGTCTCGCTCTCAGGGTTGCTCATCCCCTTGCCTTTCTCTGTAAGTGCTGAGATTTGTACCTTAAGATCCATTTCTCCGTCTCGTAGCTCTCCTGGCTGCTGGGAGAAATTCATGTCCCGTCAGTCCATTAATTAATGACTAAACAAGATTCCAAATAATTAGGAGATAAAGTCACTCAATTAGAACAAGAAAAATGTTGATGCTATTGTACTCTTAAGTTATTATGAAACTAAATAAGTTGCTTAAAAATTTTAAAGAAAATCATCATTCTCTTCTATGATAAAGCCAAACATTTGTCTTCCTGAAAACATCGGTTTTGCACCAAAGTAATCTTAAATGAAAAGGCTTTGCCTTTTCAAAGTCTTGGTCGTGGACAGTTTCTTCCTCCTTCACAATCTGCTCGACCGTCTTGTCGGGCCCTCTGGCTTCCTTTTCAGGTAACTAGAATGACATAAATTCAGCTCAAGTAACACAAAACTAATAAACAGAAGAACTTCAAGCTAGAGTTAAGATACACAAGATACCTGTGCACGTCGATTTTGAACTCGTGACCCAGCTTCATCAACCAAATCTATAGCTTTGTCCGGTAGAAATCGATCGCTGCAGGGAACACAATTATTTAGAAGCCATGAATCACTCGGTTAAAGTACACTGCAAGAAGAAAATAACAGGATTCAAGAAGCATGTAATTAATCTAAAGATACTGACAATTACATTAGAGATGAAATTTTAAGAAAGGAAATAGGACTATTAACATTAATTGTTCCACCATCTTTCATTCCAACCTTAACATACGCAACCCTATATGCTCCATTGAAAAAAGAAAAGAAAATAAAAGAATGAAAGGAAAAAAAAAATCAGAAAAAAGAAAGAAGGAAAAAATAGATGGCAATAAACCTGATATACGTACTGGTATGACAGCTGAGCAGCAACTACAAGAGCTTCATCAGTTTACCGGACTTTGTGATGAATCTCAAAACGTTCTCCAAGTCCTTTCAAAATTTGTGTTGTCCCATCCACAGTAAGCTCTGGTACTTTAACTGGTTGGAATCGCCTCTCTAATGCTGGACCTTTTTCAATGTGTTTCGTGTATTCATCCAGAGTTGTGGCTCCTATGCACTGTACATCAGTAAGCATATACTTGTTTAGCCTAATTTCAATAGAAACAGCAGTATCTCTATTTAGTTAACCACTCTTAGTGGTCAATTCGGCAAAGGCTTGTCAAGAACTCCATTAGCAGTTGGTCTCTGACTTGATCATTTTGCACTCTAAGATAAGAACTCTTTTGGGATTCATGTTCGAATCCTCAATCTTGGTTATTACTTATTCACGTCTAAAAAACAATTACTTATTATCTTATTAATTTTGACTACGTGCCAGCAATAATCGCAATTTTCCATGAGAATTGGCAATTGATAGCTGACCTAAAGCAGCCTTTTCTGATGTTCAATAATGGTTTCAATTTAAAGCACGCTAATAATATCCCATAACCACCCAAAAGAAAAAAAAAAAAAGACAAAAAGATTAAGCATTCCTTGTGTAAATTATGGACATACTGGGTGGTGAAGACCTATAACCAGCAATGCATAAAAGAGCAAAACTACCCACGTTTTCATTGGACATGACTGTTCATTCACATACATTCAACATTATATCCATTTTGCACAACCCAATAATAAATATTACCTGGAGTTCACCTCTTGCAAGAGCTGATTTTAATAGATTTGCGGCATCAATTGCTCCTTCAGCTGCTCCAGCTCCAATTAGAGTGTGCACTTCATCAATGAAAAGTATTATCCCATCACTTTGTTTGATTTCCTCCATTAGATTTTTCAATCTCTCCTCAAATTCCCCACGATATTAGTTCCAGCAATAAGTCGACACATATCAATGCTTATAACCTTAATTATTCAGAAGAAAGTAATCTATTACAAAACAACGCGAAAGACACCAAGATATAACCAACAACCTATTAAAAAATTAGACATAATAGATCACTATTATCTGGCAATTAGGATAGATCTTCCCGACCATGCATGTTTTATATCAGCGAGATTGACAACATAACAATGACAAAAAAACTGCCTTGGAACTTCTGTTGATTTAACAAAGACGTCTAGAGGTGGCATGTCTGAATCAGACGGCCTATGCCAATTATAATTGAAAAGCAGGATCTTGCACATAATTCAAGTTTCAAACTCCGCAAAATCTTGCGACCTATAATTAGTCCTTAACATAGATGAAAGTATATTTCTAACCTTCTTCCCCTTTATAGTGTCAGGTACATCACCACTTGCTATCCGATGAGCAAGACCCTCAACGATAGCTGTCTTCCGAACACCAGCTTCTCCGATTAGACAAGGATTATTTTTTCTGTAACGGCCTAAAATTTGAGTTACGCGTTCAATTTGTTGCTGCCTCCCAACAGCAGGATTCAGTTCTCCCTGCAAAGGAGGGAATAAGAAAGCCTATGTACACAGTGGCACAACACATCATCAGAGGCCTTTGGTGTCCCCTCCAGTCAAGAATTAGGGCCTCATAATTAATAGTCAATATGCTATTATCTTATATCTTTCTTCATTTATGCTTTGATATCCTGGTGTCCTTTCTTATTTGTATGTCAATATAATATCTGTGTGTGCTGTGAGTCTTGTCTTTCCTGTCCTATCCCTGCGTTTTGTATTTTGGGGCCACATCCTTTCAAGTGAGTTTCTCTCTCTGTCTCTCTCTGTTTTTTTTTAGATATTCAAAACTTTGTGTTCTTCTTGGGCAATTATCCATAATACTATTAAGGTCTACCTTAAGTTTTGGAGTAACTCTTTTGTAATTACCTATAAGCTAACAACACAAACATGTCTAGGAACTTTTTACCTGATGCTCATTCCACTCACTATAACTGTTCTTTATTGCTTTGAAATTAGAATTGGCGGTAGAAAGTTTTTATTTCTTTATATTACTCCTTTAGTTAGAAGGAATAGAAGTCTATAAATATTGGGAGGAAGTAGTTTAGTTTTGTAGTATCCTATCATGACATTCTAATTTCATTTTATTTTTCGCTAAGGCTAATAATATCTTTTGCCTTGGGGTCCGTTTGGTAGAGGAAAATAGGGGAAGAAAAATTTTAATATTTATAAAATTAAAGAAGTGAGCTTAAAAACTTTTACCTAATTTTTATTTTTTTTAATCTTTCCTCGATGTCCTCCCCCCATCTCATTCATATTTGAACTCAAAGAGTGTTCCTTGCTGGCTAACACGCATTAACAAGTCATTGTCGCCAGCTATTCAGACATCATGTCCAGGCTTTTGGCTCAGTCAACTCATGTCCCTGGTCTAGTCCAAGCAAAGGAATGTTCATCAGCACAAGGGATCTGGAAAATCACCAAGATCAGTGAAAATGACGTGTCGCGCTTTACCAACATCAAGTTTAAGAATGTCTGGTTTCTCACGACTCCGACATGTTAATCCTTTGGACCCAAACACAATGCTGAGACCTCTACAAGATTTTTATTCCAAGATGTCAATTGCAACTTCTTCTAGACGAGGAAAGAGCCAACAGATTTGTACCTAAAGCCATGTTTGAGCGTTACACAGAGAAAGCAATCAAAGTAATTATGCTACCATAGGACGAAGCGCGACATCTTGGTCAAAATTTTGTTGGAACGGAGCTGATTCTATTGGGTCTTATTGGCGAAGGTTGCTAAGGTTCTAAATCTATGGGGATTAAGCTTAAAGATGCACGTGTGGGAGTGGAGAAGATAATTGGAAAGGGTACTGGATTTGTTGATGTTGAAATTCCATTCACACCTCAAGCAAAGCATGTATTGGAACTTTCACTTGAAGAAGCCCGCCAACTTGGTAATTTGTCAATACCTTTATCTATTTTTCATGTGATCAAATTACAAAGCGCATAATATCTTCATCAGGTTTTCTTTCTATATGGCTTCATCATTTTCATTCTAGTTTTAAGTGAGCCATTTAAGTGAGTTGGAGCTTTTGTATTCCCATGAATGACCAATTTGATGATGAAGATTATATTTGGATCTGATGAGGATTTGAGGACACTATTATATTGGATCTGAGCATTTGTTTTTGGGCCTCCTTCGTGAGGGCAATTGTGTTGCAGCATGTGTTCTTGATAACCTGGGTGCTAGACAAACTCTTATTCTTGCGCAGGCTAGTTCCCTTGTGTTCTGTGTTTTTTGTTGATGATCTTAACTTGCATGTTATTAGTTATTGTAGGGAATAGAATAATATGGAGAATAATTCTCTTGTATTTCATTGATCAGAATATACACATATATATACAAGTGAGAGGAGCCTCTGCATTAATGGCTCATTATGATAATATCATATCCTATCAAATCCTAATCATAATTACATAATATTTACATATCAAATCATATCATATCTCTACACTCCCCCTCAAGTTGGAGCATAAATGTTAAGCATGCCCAACTTGTCACACAGATAGTCAACACGAGTCCCATTTAGAGCTTTAGTTAGAAGGTCGCCTAATTGATCACTAGAACGCACATATCCAGTGGAGATGAAGTTCTCCTTAAGCTTGTCTCTGATAAAATGACAATCAATCTCAATATGTTTGGTACGTTCATGGAACACAGAATTGGAGGCTATATGTAGGGCAGCCTTATTGTCACACCACAACTTTGCTGGCAAAGTGGTTTTAAGGCCAACTTCCTTTAATAGCTGATATATCCAGATTATCTCACATACAGACTGTGCCATAGCTCGGTATTCTGCCTCTGCGCTCGATCTGGACACCACATTTTGTTTCTTGCTTTTCCAGGACACCAGATTCCCGCCCACAAAGACACAGTATCCTGTAGTAGACCGTCTCGTGGCCTTTGATCCACCATGATCCGCATCACAGAAGCACTCAATGTCTGTATGGCCATGATTTTTGTATAATATCCCACGACCTGGACATCCCTTCAAATAATGTAACACGTGCTCCAAGGCTTCCCACTGTCTGACAGTCAGGGATGCCATGAACTGGCTTAGTACACTGACTGGATAAGTAATATCCGGACGAGTTACAGTGAGATAGTTTAACTTGCCAATCATTCTCCTGTACCTCTCAGGATTCTCAAATGGTTTGCTCTTCTGAGCCTCAAGCATCTGTTTTTCATCATCAAGAGAATCATCGAGTGGTATGCTCCCATCAGCGTCAAGGAGTGGGTTGTGAACCATAGGAAACTTAGTCGGTGCTGCTCCCAACTTTCCAGTTTCCTTCAGGAGGTCAAGAACATATTTGCGCTGTGTCAGTAATATGCCCTTCTTGCTTCTCATAACTTCAATACCTAGAAAGTATGTCAGAGAGCCCAGATCCTTCGTCTGAAAGTGGGAATTAAGAAAGGACTTGAGGGACGAGATGCCCGAACCATTATTGCCTGTGATCACAATGTCATCTACATATACCACCAAGAGAATCATGCCAGCCGCTGTTCTTTGATAAAATACAGAATGATCGCACTTGCTTTGGCTCATGCCAAATTTCTGTACGACAGTACTGAACCGGTCAAACCATGCACGAGGGCTTTGCTTCAAACCATACAAGGACCTCTTAAGGTGACATACTTTCCCATGCTCCCCCTGAGCAACGAACCCAGGTGGTTGCTCCATATAGACCTCTTCATGAAGATCACCATGTAAGAACGCATTTTTAATGTCTAATTGATGTAGATCCCAATCATAAGTAGCAGCCAGAGAGATGAACAGACGGACAAATGAGAGCTTAGCAACAGGAGAAAAGGTTTCGGAATAGTCAATGCCATAGGTTTGTGCATAACCTTTAGCCACAAGGCGAGCCTTAAGGCGGTCAAGTGTGCCGTCAGCCTTAGTTTTCGGAGTGAACACCCATTTACATCCAATGGCCTTTTTACCCGCCGGTAAATCTACCAGGGTCCATGTACCAGCCCGATCAAGGGCCGCCATCTCCTCTTCCATTGCAGCACGCCAACCCGAGTGGGCCAAGGCTTCACGAATAGTTCTGGGCACAGAGATAGTATCTAGGGAGGCAACAAAGGAACTGGACACAGGAGACAAGCGGTCATATGAAACAAAAGATGAAATAAGATGCGCACAAGTACGTTTACCTTTGCGAAGGGCAATGGGTAGATCAAGAGAGGCATCCGGGTCTGGAACAGAGGTGTCTCAGGATTAGGGTCAGAATGAGGTTCAGTGTTGCTCAACTCAGATCTGATGGCAAAGCGGACAAGGGAGGAATAGAAGCTGGCGTGGCGGTAGTAATCTCCTTTGACCGTCGTGTATACACACGATCAAATGGTTGAACGGGTGCGGGAGCGGTGCTTGCGACGACGGTGATGGTGAAGTGACAGAGTACATCAGAATGTCATCCTCCTCGCAGGTGGAGCAAGTGGGGAAGAACACAAGAAATATGGTGTGGACTCCTGAAAGGTGACATCTGCAGATACTAAATACCGATTGAGAGTAGGTGAGAAATAACGATAACCTTTTTGGACCCGAGAGTATCCAAGGAAGACACATTTAAGCGACTTGGGGTCTAACTTTGAAATAGATGGACGTACATCCCGCACAAAACAGCCACACCCAAATATCTTAGGAGCAATAGGGAACAAAGGCTTAGAAGGAAAGAGGGTAGAAAAAGGAGAGTTACCATCAAGAACAGAGGAAGGCATTCGATTAATAAGGAAGCAGGCAGTGGAGACCGCGTCAGCCCAAAATGGTTTAGGAACCTGCATTTGAAACAAAAGTGCACGGGCCACCTCAAGTAGGTGGCGATTTTTTCTTTCTGCAACACCATTTTGAGCTGGTGTATCGACACAAGACGACTGATGAAGTATACCATTTTGAAGCATGTAAGATTGGAATGAAGCAGAGAGATATTCTTTAGCATTATCACTTTGTAAGGTGTGAATAGAAACATTAAATTGAGTTTTAATCTCAGCACAAAAGGCACAAAAATGGGAAAACAATTCAGAACGATGTTTCATTAAATATAACCAAGTTGTCCGGGAATAATCATCAACAAATGTAACAAAGTATTTAAACCCTGCTTTGGACTCTACAGGACAAGGACCCCAAACATCAGAATGGACTAACTCAAAAGGGGATGAAACCCGTTTATTGACACGAGACACTAAAGGAAGACGATGATACTTGGCAAACTGACATGACTCACAATCTAAAGACGACAAATGCTGAAATTGAGGATAAACTTTCTTAAGAGAAGATAGAGACAAATGACCCAATCGACAATGAACTTCAAAGGGAGAATGACTGCTAGCGCAAGCTACCGCATGAGACACCCGATCATCCAGTATATAGTGCCCGCCAGATTCATAACCTCTACCAATAATCCGCCTCGTCAAAAGATCCTGTATCAAGCAATGAGAAGGAAAAAGTGAGACCCAACAGTTTAGTTGACGGGTGAGTTTACTGGGAGATAGGAGATTAAAAGCAAGTTTAGGAACATTTAGCACAGATGACAAACGGATAGAGGGTGTGGGATTAACAGTGCCAAAACCGAGAACTTGAGACTGGGAACCATCAGCGATGGAAACACTTGACGGATTGGCAAAAGCATTATAAGAGGAGAAGAGATGGCTGTTACCTGTCATATGATCAGTAGCCCCGGAATCTATGATCCACTTTGAGGAAGAAGAAGCAAGGGCAGTAGCATTATTACCTGTTGTAGCTGCGGCACTCACAGACGGTGTAGTAGATTTTAACTGGGCATACTCAGCAGCAGAAATCGTGACTGTGTCACTGGCTTGTGTAGCCACGTGGGCACTAGCTTGTGTAGCCACGTGGGCAGAGTTATTCCGTTGCTGTTTATTCTGAAGTTTTCTACATGTGCGTTTTGTATGCCCCGGTTCTTTGCAGTAATAACACACTACCCCACTGGAGTCAGAAGGGGCTCCCCCTTGCTTCGAACCACCACGGGTAGGCCCCCCGCGGTTATCAATGGGACTACGAGTCTCATAGGTGCCCTTACTGAGCAAGGCACTTGTAGGAATACTAGCAGCTGGTGGCAAGAGATTCTCAGCTCTCATTACTCTGGAAAACACATCTTGAAGGTCAGAAATTTCAGATCCGGATAAGATTTGAGACCGAACTGTGTCGTACTCAGGTGGGAGACCAGTAAGAAAGCTCATAATAGCCATTTGCTCCCGTTGCTTATGCTGAACCTTCAAATCAGCAGTAAGAGGCATTAACACATTCAGTTCTTCATACATCCTTTTAAAGTCCATAAAGTAGGCTTTGAGAGGACGATCCTGTTTTTCAGAACGATAGAAAGCTTTGCAGACCTCGTAAACACGAGAGATATTTCCTTTTCCTGAATACAAAAAATCTAAATAATCCATTAGTTCCTTAACCAATTCACAGTGATTAATAGAGGGAATAATCTCACTGTCAATGGAATTACGGATCTGGAAAAATAGCCGTGCATCATCCCGCAACCAGGTCTTTTTGGAATCAGTTGTTGGAGGATCATCAGTCAGATGGTCTTCCTTCTCAATGCTCCGCAGATAGAGGCGAATGGTTTTACTCCAATCCAAATAATTTACCCAAGTCAACTTGTGATCAGTAATTTTAGTAATAGTTGGGACAAGCTCCGAGACAGATTTAATTTCCGCCATAGATGAAGTGCACTAACCAAAGGGAATGCGAAAGAGTGTTACACAGGAACACAAAGCACGATACCTGGATTACCTAATGAATACCAAAGCAGTGAAAAGGCCAACAGCTACACAGGGAGCTGCAAACAGAACTGAATTGCACAAACAGTGTGCCGGAGATGCGCCAGAAACGAAACAGAACGCCAGAAAGTAATAACCGTACGGACACTGTACGGAGGCCGAGTGAACAGTGCAGAGCGTACGGACTGTACGGCCGCCGAGTGAACAGTGCAGGGCGGTGGCACCAAGGGAAGCGTCGGGAAGAGGGTCACGAGCTCACACAGTAATTTTGGTACTGTAGCAACCGAAAATTAACACCCAGAAAGAAAATTCCCACGCTCTGATACCATGTAAGGAATAGAATAATATGGAGAATAATTCTCTTGTATTTCATTGATCAGAATATACACATATATATACAAGTGAGAGGAGCCTCTGCATTAATGGCTCATTATGATAATATCATATCCTATCAAATCCTAATCATAATTACATAATATTTACATATCAAATCATATCATATCTCTACAGTTATTAAATTTTAGCTTTTGGGTACAAATTATTCGCATGATTAGTGAGAGAGCTGGCAGTGTCACTGCCACTGTGAGCCCAAGAAGCAGTGGGAATAAAACGCCAGCTTTGGAGGAATATGGTACCAATTTGTTCGTGAAGAAGTTAGCTCAACCCAATCCATTAAGTCCAGATAGTCTGAATCTATTATAGCTTGCATACTCCAGTTGCTTCTAGATTATCTTGACAGCTGTAGAATCAGTTATGCTTGTGTATGTAATCACATGTATTCAGTTTAATATTTACTGATGTGGCACTAGGCCACTTGACTCTTGTGTACATAATTTATGATTATAAATACAAGTGCCTAGCCTCAGTTCAAATCAACTTTTGACTGAGAGCATTTATTCACTTCGTCCTTTTCTTCAACTTGGTATCAGTTAGCCAGTGGGACCTTTACTTTTGTGTGTTCCTATGTCAAGAAAATGTGTGATTTGTGAATATGCGTTTCATCCTATGGAACTGTACTTGCATGTTCCTTTGCAAAGAAAAATACGTGTTCCTGTGTTAAGAAAATACGTGTTCCTATTTCTCCAGTGCATTCCTCGCCTGGTCGTCAAAGACAGGTGTCAACATCCTCTTCCAAGTTGTGTCTTCAAAATCAGTTAAGTACTCTGCTAGTGTGACCCCCGCAATGCACTGTAGATCGGAAAAGACGTCAGAGGATGTTTGTGAATTAATATTTAGAAGTCAAAAGGTTCAATTGGAAAAAAATCGAAAAGACTCACCTGAAATCCATCCCTTCCAGTAGTGTTAAAGTGTTAGTAAGTTGTGGGTTTAAGCCCAACATCTCAAGCCCCACATAGACTTGGTCCTAGATATATAGATAAGATCATGATATGTAAGTTTAGATTATATTAAGATTGCAATATAGGATCGCTATCATATCAAGTAGCTATCACAACAGAACATGTATATGGCTATATATTCATCTCATTATCAATGAATAATACACAACTTTAACCCTAAAACATTACGTTAGCTATTCATCTTTCTTGGTATCAGAGCCACTTGGCTAACTCCACCATGAGCTCTTCTAACTCTAGCCACACCACCTCCGCTTCTTCTGACACTTCCAGCTCTACCCAATCTCTCATCTCCACTCCCTTGAAAACCTCAACTATCTTCTCCATCTTCTTTACCAATACTGTCAAGTTGGACAGACAAAACTATATTTTTTGGAGGAAAACCATTTTTTCACTTATTCGTGGTCATTGCGTTGAAGGATTTCTTGACGGTAGCAATACTTGCCCCTCCCCTTTCCTCATGGAAGGTGATATTCAGAAGCCAAACCCAGCCTATGATGAATGGGTCTTCTCTGATCAGCTCCTCTTAGGTTGGCTTTATACAATAATGCAGCCTGAAATTGCCGTCCTACTGGGCATGTGCAACATTACCGCTACTCTGTGGCAAGAAGCACAAAGTCTTGCTGGTTCCCAATCTTGTGCTCGTGTTACGTTGCTTCGCAATGAGCTCAAACGAACCAGGAAGGGTTTGATGCGTATGGAAGATTACTTGGCTAAAATGAGAACCATATCCGATAACCTCACAATTATTGGTAATTCCATTTCTTTTTTTGATCTGAGCTCACAGATTCTTGTAGGTCTTAATGGAGAATATAACCCCAACATTTGTCAACTTCTTGACAAAGCAGATCTTACTTGGGTTGACTTGCAATCTGCTCTACTTAGCTTTAAAGCCTGTCTTGAGCAACTGAATGATTTCTCAAATCTCTCCCTTAGTCAACCCACTGCTCATCTCACCATTCAGGGTCGAGGCCAACACTAGCGACACCACCACTCAAATCAACCTTTTCGAGGTAGAGGACGGCCACCCTCACGAGGTCGTGGATGTGGGCGTAGCTCCCGTTCGTTTGATAAACCAGAGTGTTAGTTATGTGGTAAGTTTGGTCACTCAGCCAAAACGTGCTACTTCTGTTATGATGAGTCCTATATGGGTCTTTCTTCCTCTGACTCACGCAGGCAACAGAAGACCCCCCATCACTTTGCCTATGTCGCAACCCCATGTTCGATTAACGACCTAGCATGGTACCTACATACATATTCAATATCCCATGTGACAAATGATGTATCTCAACTCGTGAATATTGAGAATTACTCAGGTATGGGTCTATTTGTTGGTGATGGTCGTGCTATTCCTATCTCTCATATTGGAAACCATCATATCTCTACTGATACTGGACAAAGAATTTTTTTGAAAAATGTTTTGCATGCTCCACTAGTCACAAAGAACTTGATTAGTGTTTTCAGAGCTACTACAGATAATGAAATATTTGTGGAATTTTACTCTCATGTGTGAAGGACCTGATGGACTTTATAAAATTGTGGATCAAGCAATAGAAGTGGTACCCCAAATTGTTTTTCTATTATTCATAAGAATAAAGTCTCAAGTGATGAACTTGACATTTGGCATCATCGTCTAGGATATCCCTCCTTTAATGTTCTGTTGCAAGTTTTACATTCATGTTAGTTTCAAATTTCCAGTCGTAATAAAGCCTCCTTTTATGAGGCATGCCTGTTTGGCAAAATGCAAAATTTACCATTTGAAAAGTCAGAGTCTCATGCTTGTAATCCACTTGAACTTATTCATTCAGATGTTTGGGGTCCTATACCTCTTTCCTCTATTAATGGATTTAAATATTACGTTCATTTTGTTGATGATTTTAGTCGTTTTACATGGATCTATCTGTTGAAATGTAAGAGTGATGTCAAGGTTGCCTTTATCCAATTTAAACAGTTAGTTGAGAACTTGTTCAATAGGAAAATTAAAATCTTGCAGAGTGATAGGGGAGGAGAGCTCCTTGGGCTTCAACCTTTATTGAAAGAGAATGGCATACATCTCGATTCTCTTGTCTGTATACCTCTCCACAAAATGGTAGAGCAGAGCAGAAACATTGTCATATTGTTGAGCTGGGTCTCACACTGCTAACTCAAGCACACATGCCACTATGATATTGGTGGGAATCTTTTCATACTGCTATTCATTTAATTAACATATTGCCAACTCCTCTTCTTGTAGGCAAATCTCCCTTCCAGATCCTATATAAAAAGGCTCTTGACTACACAAGACTTAAAGCTTTTGGGTATGCTTGTTATCCTTGTCTCAAGCCTTAGAATCAACACGAGCTTCAATTTCACATTTCTTATTGCGTGTTTTTGTTGGGTACAGTGGGCAACATAAAGGCTTTAAATGCCTTAACTCTAATGGTAGAATTTTTATTTCAAGGCATGTGACGTTTAATGAAAGGATTTTCCCTTTGCAACCAGCTTCCTTCATATTTCTCAATCACCGAAAATTGTTGAACAGAGCCCAGTGCTATTTTCATTTTACATTAAGTAGAAGCATGTTAACACTAATGGATCACTGCCCAATTGTCCTGAACTAGTATCGTTTGCCCATGTTGATTCTTCTATCCAATGTGATAACACTCCAACACAAAATGAGACCATCTTTCTTGATTCCAATAATCAACAAGATCATTGTGTAGTGTCATCACCCTCACCTACACTAGTACCTGAGATTAATAAAGGTCATGCAATGGTCATTCGTTCAAAGAAGGGAATTTTTAAGCCAAAATACCCCTTTGTTGGTATGCTGACTAGCATTTCCTTTAATGATGTAGAGCCTACATGCGTTACTGATACACTATGCTCACCTAAATGGAAGGGAGCCATGCAATATGAATTTGATGCTCTGATTAGAAGCCAAACATGGTAGCTTGTACCTTGGCCCTGAAATCATAAGCTTATTGACTGTCATTGGGTTTTTAAAACTAAGTATAACCCAAACAATACAGTGTCCAAGCATAAAGCCTGTTTAGTCGTGAAAGGTTTCCAACAAGAAGCAGGTGTAAACTTTAGAGCAACCTTTAGTCCAGTTGCAAAAATTACAACCATTTGGATTATTCTCACCATAGCAGTGACTCTTAATTGGCCAATACGTCAACTTGACATCAATAATGCCTTCCTCGATGGTTACATTACAGAGGAAGTATACATGTGACAGCCAGAAGGCTTTATCAACCCCATATATCTAAATCATGTGTGTAAGCTCTGTAAGGCTCTCTATAGACTACATCAAGCACCACGTGCCTGATTTGATCGCCTACGTCATACCTTAGTTGAATGGGGATTTGAAAATGCAAAAAGTGATAGTTCTCTCTTTGTCCTTTGGAACTCTAAGTTTGCTCTCTTCACTCTCATCTATGTTGATGACATACTTGTAGCTGGTAATGACTCCCACCAACTTCATGTCTTCACAAAGCGGCTTCATACTCTGTTTTCCCTCAAAGACTTTAGAGACCTTTATTATTTTCTTGGTCTTGAGATTTGTCGTGATCGTTCAGGATTACACCTCAACCAGGCAAAGTATATTACTGATATCTTAAGAAAGTTTAACATGCTTTATGTAGTGCCATGGTCTACTCCTATGGCATCTGGTAAGTTACTCTCTGCCAATAATGGAGATATGTTGAGTGACCCAACTAAATTTCACTCTGCCATTGGAGCTCTCTAATATCTCACTAACACAAGGCATGGCATTTCATATGCCATTAATCAGCTTAGCTAGTTCTTATCCAAGCCAACTTCTGCTCATTAGCAGGGAGTCAAACGAATCCTTCGTTATCTTAAAGGCACAACTATGTATGGCATTCTAATCAGACCAGTTTGATCCCTTCGTCTTGTTGCCTATTCTGATGCTAATTGGGCTGCATGCCCCATGGATCATAGATCTGTCTCGGGTTACTATGTCTATCTTGCTGGTGCCCTTGTCTCATAGTCATTAAAGAAACAACATGTTGTAGCTCGTTCAAGCACCAAATTTGAGTAGAGGCCCTTGCCAACACTGCAGCTGAGATCAACTAGGCTACTTCTCTCCTACTTGAGCTTGGCCTGCCACTTGTTCGACCATCGATTATTTAGTGTGATAACATTAGTGCAGCCACTATTGCCAAAAATCCTGTCACTAACTAAACATGTGGAGATAGATATTCATTTTGTCCATGATCAAGTTCTAGTTCGTAAGCTCGAGGTGTGTTATGTCTCCTCTTTTGAACAAACAGCCGATGCTCTCACCAAACCACTTGGTGCTTCTTAGTTTCTCCATCTACGTTCCAAACTCGGGGTAATAGAACTACCCTCTCGTTTGAGGGGGTGTTAAAGTGTTAGTAAGTTGTGGGCCTAAGCCCAACATCTCAAGCCCCACATAGACTTGGTACATATTAAGATTACAATATAGGATTGCTATCGTATCAAGTAGCTATCGTAACAGAACATGTACATGGCTATATATTCATCTTATTATCAATGAATGACTTCAACCCTAAAACATTACGTTAGCTATTGATCTTTCTAATAGAACTCCGCATTATAGGAAAAGTATATGAACCTTGACTGGAATGGAGAAGCATCGGGAAGTTAGGGACATATAGAATCGAGCCTCCTACATGAAAAGTAAATGACAAGACAACTCAAAATGTTTAGATTAAACCATGGTTATGCATTTCACCTGCTGTCACACTTTTTATCAGCTCAGGGAGGACTTCCTATAATCCCCCTCTTCTTTGCCTTAGCCATGAATAATGGTGTGTCCAGGTAGAGGAGATGTGTTCCCTGTAAAAACAAAGGGAGACAATGTGTTAGTTAAAACCAAATTATCTCGGTCTCCTAGCCATGGAAGATGATTGTTTACCGAGGGGAGATAAGATTCTCCCCTAGCCAGGGCGGATGCCACAGCCTCCGTTACAGGCAATCCTTCGTCCCCCATGAGCATCACATTGTTCTTTTTTATGCGGCCTAAAATCAGCAGCGCTTCCATAGCCTCACACTCATGGCTTGTCGATGAATCCGTCAGTCCTAAGTTCACTCGGGTCGTGAGTTCTACGGTAACACCTTCGCCTGCAAACTCTGTGTTTCTTTATTTGTTTTATTTTTTACAAAAAATTATGTGCAGTGAGATTACAAAACAGAAAGTGAGCAGGCAACAAAAATATAGACAAGGCAAAGAAACTCTCATTGCTTTCTAGTGGCAGACAAGGCTAATGAGACTATCGGGACAATTTGGTGTGAGATCAAAACACTACCCATAAGAAATCAACCAAACAGATTCAACAAAGCCAAAAACAAAACACAGACACAGTTTGAGCAAGCACAGAGAAATAATTGCCGCTTTCCACTGACAGATGAGGCCGATGAGATTGCTCTTACAGGGAGAGTGTGGTGGGAGATCAAAACGTTGAGGCATAGAAATTGAACAACATCCAGATATTCAACGAAACAAAAAAAAAAGAAAAAACAAGAGAGAGGCCGTGAGGAATTACCGCTTTCTAGTGACAGATAAGGCAGGAATGAGGGAAGGCAACATTGCTGAAGCCATGATCATCGTGCAGAATGAGGAGGGATGAATATGAACGATACTGAGCAGGGAATGATCGAAGGAGGGGCTGAGAGAGTCGGTTATGGTGTAGTAATTGTTAGGGGCAACGATACTTTTATATAAAGAGGGTGGTATGAAAAAAATGGCGCGCTTCAGATTTGAACCGGTTACCGGACCATTAGGTTGCTCATTTTGTGTGTGGTTGAAGCAGCTCTAGAGATTGTTAGCCGGTTGCATGGTGACTAGCAAGCCACTGTATTCCTGTGATTATTAGGGACAAAATTGAGATGCCATTTTGTTAGTTGTAGCTCTAGTTTTGAGAAAGTAGAAAAAAAATTGGATCATTCTTTTTGTAATCACATGGGTATTAGAAAATGGAAACCTGCGAACCAAGATCATCAGCCATTGTGTTGTAGGCTTGTCACGATCAATTTGGATCAGCTTGCATGCAAAAAGTCTATTATTAGTGACAAAATTGATGCCATAGCAAGCCACTGTGTTCCTGTGATTATTAGTGACAAAATTGGGCTACCATTCAAAGATATCCTGGATTACTCAGACTTCTGCCTATTTGTCCGTGTGAAGGATGCTGTGAAGAAAGGCTATCTGCTGAGTCTGCTAAGATCAATCACGGAGAAGAGGTGGACTGAGATGTGGGAAAGACTGAAGGAGATTACATTGCACCTTAAGTATCAATATCCATCCCAACCTGGGGATGTTGTGAATATGATTTGGCAGGAAGTTGCGCATAAGGTTTCTTCTGCACGATTTGATTTGCACAGGAAGAACTGATACAAGAGATCTCAGCTTCTTGTCAAGACTAACTAAAATACTGAGATGTTCAAAGGTTGGGGCATTTATTATTTTGGTTCGTCATATTTTCAAGCCACATTTCTCCCTTTTAACTGTTCTTCAGTTGAAGCTCTCATTTTTTCAGTTGCAGCTCTAGTTTTGATAAAGTAGATAAAAAAACTGGATCATTTTTTTAATCACATGGGTATTGAAAATGGAATCATCAGCCATTGTCTTGTAGGCCTGCCACGATCAATTTGGATCATCTTGTATGCAAAAAAGTCTTTACTTTTAACCCCTGGGGAAACCTGTGTTGTGATTTTGTTGATAAGCACTGTGTTAGATTGAGATGTTAGCAACTGCGTCATGAAGGAAGTCGACAAAGCTAAGGTCATATATATATATATAGAGAGAGAGTGCCCCTTGGCATAAGAAAAGAAAAATGCACTATATTCTGTATTTGAGAGCTAACATGATCGTTAACTATTCAGCTAATAATGTCTATAATCGGTTTAACACTGTCATTACGCTAGCGCAAATTTTGATTTCAGCTAGCTGATAGATTCATGGTATAAACATTGTAAGAAAAAGAAAACCGTAGAAACCCTACCAACCTCCTTCGGAATCCTTGAAGCAAAGAATGATATGACTCGCCTGTCATTTATCTGGGTTGTAAGAGTCTAAGAGACAGCAACACCACCTTGTTACCATCTGTTATGAATAGGGTCTGAACCTTTTTGAACTGTTCTTTTGTTTGACTGATGAGGATTGAAGGTCATTGAAGGTGCAGGTGCCAATTCCATCTTTGTTTGCAAATCCTCTGTTGCAACATCATTTACGATACGAAAACTTCCAGGAAGTGGTGATTTCTCCTCATCCCATCTCAACGCAAGATTCTTGCTTGTCAGGCTGCAAACTCTGTATGGCTCAGAAACTAATATTTGCCTTGTGCTCTTTTTTATCAAACATGGACCGAATATTCCTTCTCTTGAACACTTTATTAGCTTGCCACGTCACTGAACTTTCTGACCTGTCCTTGTACCATATCCTTAAGGCAAAATAACTCCTGCACATTGCTTAATTGAACCAGCAGTGCCTCTGTAGTTACTATTGAGAAAACAGATTTTTCTTTTTCTTTTTAACATGATATAAGAAAACTCAGCAAGCGTTTTGCAGTAAGTGTCATGTCTAATAGCAGAAGATTCTGACTGTGGTTAATTCAGGAGAGGCCTCTGTTATCATATCTTTCTGTGAACGCAATCGCTGGTGTATAAGTTTAAATTATAAGCGAATGTGTTTGTGTTTATTGAATTGAAGGAGAGATTATTAATTAATTCCTCACAGACGACCCTCTCGACTTGCTCCTGTCTTCTGTGGAATTTGCCGTGGCAGCCGCAAGCCGCACGGTGAGAGCCCCGCTTATGCCTTCCCCGGAGAGCCATGAACTCTCTGCAACCATCCACAGCATAGCCTCCCAAGGAAGAAGCTGCATGATTCTCCTGACATTCACCATATCGGTGTTCTTTGGTTTATTTGTTTTATAAAATTTAACCATATAAAAAAATAATATCTTCGGTTTATTTGTTTTATTTTTCCTAACCGCTTTTAGTTTGATTAAAAAATTTGAAATCCAACCCATCCAAGAGATATTTTCCCTTGAGAAAAACGTCATCAATTTCAATATTAACATAAAATGCTACTAATAAAATTTGTAATAAAAGTATACTAATTACAAGTCACACATTATAAATTTTTAAACCTCATGCAAAGTATGGAAAATATATACATCAATAATGGCAAAATCTGAAGAAAAACTGGCAGAAGATTATTTTTAAAAATTATGTGAACAGTTCATTTTATATTTAAATGATTCAAATGTTAAATTTTAATTGTGGATAAATTTTGAATTTAGCATAAGATAAGAATAATAATTTGTCGGTGAATTAGGAAAATATAATCCACTAGAGTATTTTCCCATGCTTTTGCTGCTTTCAGTAGAATAACCGATATTACAGGTTCATAAGAGCCAATGAGGGAACCCAGATTTTAGGGGGTGTCAGGTAACATGAAAATGTAATTTTGAAAAGCATTTTTTGTAAAATGAGACAAATTCCTCCTCATAATTATTTCGTACACCGTTAGGGGTGGAAATACGCTAGGTCAGGCTAGGCTTTATCTTTAACAGGCCAGACCTGTTTAGTAACATGTTGACCTGAGTCTGGCCTGTAACCTGTAATAGGCTTTTTTTGTTCCAGCCTGAGCCTAGCCTATATAAAGGCCTGGCCTAGCTTGAGCCTATTAAAAAAGCCTATAATTTTAAAATTTTCAAAATGCATAGTAAAAAATACATAGGCTAATAAAAATTGTAAAATATACATACGACATAATAATTATTTTTTATTATTATCTTTTATTTGAATTTTAATGTCATAAGTAATATTTTAAATTTTAATTACAGTTAATATTACTGAAAACAAGTTATAACTATATATCAAAATTTAAAATAAGATTAGATATAAGTACAAAATAAAAATTAAAAATAAGATAAAAACAAGCCAGGTTAGGCCTGACAGGTCTAACAGGCTTTTCAAAAAGCTTAGACTTGGCCTATTAGGCTAAACAGGTCATCAAAAAGACCGGAGTCTTTTTCTATTTTGAAACAGGCCAGGCCAAATACAGGCCAAGCTACAGGCTCCTGACAGGCTGCCTGACCTATTTACACCTCTATATACCGTCAAAATACTTTTAAAACCATGATTTAGTTTACATCCAAACACTTTTTTAATGTATGCTGCATAACGTCGCCTTTTGTAATGTACTAAGCTAACCAGAATTTAAGGATAAAAAAAAAAGCTAATCACCATACACTTAAGAAAAATAACACATATTTTCTAAAATATAAGTGACTAAATTAATTAATTTAATTGATTGTCAATGGTTAGTTGCTTAATGACAACACTACCTGCTATGCTTAGATAAAATTCTGATTCAAGTTTGGTGTTGATATATTGGCATGCAAATGTTTAGTTTCAGGGAAAAAGAAAATTGACATTGTGAAATCCCAATTTAGAATCTAACACTTCAAAATAACAGAAAATGAAGTAAACCTAAATTAAAATTTTAAAATTAAAGAGAAATGACAAAAATATCTTTTTATTTTTTCATAAAAAAAAGTTTGCCAAAAGCCATGTCATCAATTGGCTGCCAACACTGATGCTAGTTGTCAATGTGGTGGCTATCGGCATGAGTTCTTTTTTTTTTTTTTCCTCGAAGAGATTTTATTTAGGATAGTAGTGGGGTGGGATTTGATTTGACCACCTCATGGTCATTTGGGCCCCAAAAAAAGTGAATATTAGGCCACTAATAATTTATTAATGCAAAATAAATAAATTAATTAATTAACTCTTTTATTTTCATTCTAGATTGTGATAACAATTCATCTGAAAATAATAAGTTGTGATTGTAAATTAACATGTTTTTTCCTAATACATAATATGTGAAACAACATGTGAACCAATTAAAAATGACAACACTTCATCTGAAAATAATAAGTTCTAATTGTGAAATAACAAATCCTAAATTGGAATTAGCAACACATTTTTTCTTGATATATATAACATGTGAAATATGATAGTAATTGATTCAGGTAGAACATTTTTTCCACAATCTACTAAAAATATAACAAGTTCACAAATTAAAATAATCAAAAAGTATTTTTAATTAATGATAAATTATATTGTTCTGTGCCACATCTATTTATTTTTGTTCCCTCTTGAAGCTATCAAGTGAATGGTGATGGATTGCCATGCATAAGGTCTGCAGAAGACATTGCAAGAAATGGAAGCTATGTCAACTACTAGATGGTGCTTATACCCCATTTTTAATAATAAAGTCATCTTTCAGTCTGAAAGTTCATGTCCTTGCACTGATAGTATCACGGTGGAACTCAAACTCTCAGCTTATGTTGTAACAGCCTATTATGAACAAGCTCCCCTGGATGAATACGATCACAATTGTGGGCCAATAGTGTGATAAGCAAACTGAATCCATCAAACTAGATGTGCTAATGGATTCCCAGTTTCCCACTCATTTAGTTATGAGTTTTGATTGGTGCTTGTATAGTCGACTCTTTTTACCTTACATTAATTATTTGGTCGGGGGAATATAACTGTTTTGCTTTCTTTTCTTTTTATTCTTTCTTTCTTTGTTTGTTAAGTCTGCTGAGGCAATCCAAATGGGGACATCTTAAGGATTTGCATGCTGCTATCAAGATGATGATCATTTATTTATGCTATCTTCATCATGTCATAACATGAATGATGTAATAATCATTTTCATGAACAGGTTTGAACATAATTTAGCTTGCAATGAACCAACACTTAATGATATGTATATGAAGTAGTTCATCTCTTCCCGATCATAACCACAATATTTGAAGTCTCAGAGAGAAGTTTGAGATTGGTGGATTATGTTCTGTGTGGAAAGTATTCAGGGGCATTTCTAGAAAGGAGATTTGCTGGCTTAACCAGCGTTCAGATTTAGTGCAGGATACCAGGTTTTGTCTTCTTTCACATTTCTAACTTCCAGCTATATTTTAACCTATGTACTATATATACAGTGGAGTATGATTTCCTTTTCTGACATAGGTTGGATTAGTGGGAAAGCAACTAAAAGTTTTTTTGATACACTAGCAGCCACAAGTTTACAAAGAACAAAATGGCGGAGATGAAGTACAATGGTGTCAACTTGGAGACATCAACAATCAAAAGCTCACTTGGTACAAGGTAAATTATGCCTGAAGTTATGGTCAAAACTGGCACCATTTTGTTTAACTACAATAAAATGAATAAGATGGGTTTATTACGGTAGAAAATTAAATGAAATAGCCAAATAATTTCAGTAAAATTAAAATAAAATTTGCTGAGTGTTCCCAGGCAGTGGGGTTCTTTTGAACTTATCTGTGCTCGTGGGATGAAATAAGGAAAGGCCTAGGGAGAGGAAGTGAATTAGTGAAGAGGGAGAGATGGATCTTTCATTTGGCTCTTGTCCTGTTCTTCTTTAGGCCTCTGGGCTTAAGCCTGGTTGAATATGGAAGGGAGGAGACCGTGGAGATGGAAGTTGTTTTTTCTGTTGGCTTAAAGGACTTGGCATAGTGTAAAAATTAAAAAATGGAGTAAAAACCTTTTTTTATGTAATTGTTTTAAAATATGGAACAAAAACGTTTAACATTCATAAGGAAATTATTTATCTATTGCAAGTTGAATATTTTCATCTTACACTTTTCTACTGGATAAATTAACTTTAATTTTTCAACTTTTAATTCACTTACGACTCAATTGAACTATGATTTAGTGTGACTCAGTCTCTTATTTTTTTTGAATTTTTATGTCATTGTCCTTGTCATCAAAAATTTATTTCTAACTAACCTCCACATGGCGCCATTGCATACAGTTGCTTCCCCATCCCCTTCAGAGGCTATGCTGATTCAGCATGTTTAGGATCTTCTTTGCTTGCCAACTTTGTTTGGGAACATGGTTTCATACATGCATACATATATGTGTGTGTGGACCCCAAAAGTCACCAATGAAAAAAATAAAATTGAGAGAAGGCTCTGACTGCATCTTCTTATCGACTTTCTGGATAAAGTAAGAATTTATTGGCAGAGGCAGATAAGAGAATGGACGAGGGAGTGAGGGAGATGATGGAGGATCTGGGAGTTTTGCCGGTGGTGCTCATCAGCACCTGCATTTTGGTTCTGTTCTTTTTCTTCTTCCTTCTTCCGTTGTGGAGTGAATCTTATTTGAAAAACAAAAACTCCAGTTGATCAGTTTTACACATAATCCTACTCTTATTTGGCTGATAATAGTATTGAACCTTCCGTGTTACTACAACAACTTTATGAAGCAAAGGAAAAAATCTTTAAACTCTCTCTCTCTCTCTCTCTATATATATATATATATGTCTGTGTGTGCGTTTGTGCCTGTGGGACAGTGGGACAGTGGGAGCGAGAAAACATGTCTCACTGGACGCACAAATATGTGCGCGCACGCGGGAGATTCTCCCTTCATATATAAAATGCAAGTAGCAATATTTCCATGGCATGCGTCTATATGTCTGAAAATTCTCTCTTAAAAGCATAGGTTATATGCTCCCTCCAGTCCTAATTCTCGTTTATAAACAAGGTCTTAGTATATATTAATAAACTTGCAGACAGATGACTCATTTGCTCTTATATTTGAGGTTTTCTGTGGGAGGTGGGGGAAAAACCATTAAATAATTTAATAACGAATTTTAGCTCATTCGTAGTATTTAGATGTTCATGTTAGTAGAATGAAAATAGGGGCCTTCTCTCACTTTCTTATTTTCTGGGTTTTCCCAATTCTTATAAAAAAAATTATTATTATTATTGAAGTCGCAATATAAGTAATGACCATCCGCCATAAAATTAACTTAACAAGCTAGTAAAAACTAAAAAATGCTTAAATAATTGGTTTTGTTCACGAATTAGTTATTTTCACTTATTTGCGTAAGAGTAATTTTTTCAAAGTGCAGAAAATCCTTCTTCTTCGTTTGGAATAAAATGGCATCAGGTTTTCTGCCACCAAGAGACAATAATTAAAAAAAAAGTTTGAATTTTGGGACTATCTACGATAATGATGTAGTTGAGGTGAGAGCCAAATGTGTTGATTTGGCTGATTAAGGATTGCGCGTGATTTGTGAATGAGTGAATGAGATTGGCATCATCAACCCCTTCGTTATTTCATTTTGTTACGAGTAAATGGCCAATTTTGGTTGATTTTTTTCTTCTAAAGTATAAGTATCTTCTTATTGAAGGCAATCATATTTGAAGCACTGTTGGTCATTAAATGTGAGCACCTCTCCTAACGAAGATTCGAACCTTAGTTCACTAAGTTATGAGGGATTAGCTCATTTCACTAGACCCTATCTCTATTGATGTTTTGGTTTATATTTGTTCCTACCTTGAAGCATAAAATGAGCATAAAGCCTTGAAGTTGAAGCCTTTCCTCTTTTGTAGTTTTCATTCTTTTCTTTTTTGGGCCCACATCGTTTCCGTCATTTTTAACCCGATTCTCGGCAAAAGGGGGTAAAATACTTTAGTAGATTATGTTTTCTTGATTCGCAAACAAATTACTTATCCAATCCTTAATATAAAAGCCATTTAACTAATTTGATTAGATTAAGAAAGTTAGTTAAGTTAGTTAATTATAAAAAATGTGCCACGTTTTTCCTAAAATGCCATAATCATCTTTCTTAATACCCCATCTTCCTCTTCTACTTGATTATGGTTGAAAGAGTAGGAATAATTCAGAAAAAATTGATAAATATGACAAGTTGGTTTTGGTCCTATATTAAGAACCGAAGGAGTATTGTTCTTATCTTATATTAAAATCAAAATTTATCTACAATAAACAAAAAAATCTTCTACCAGTTTTTCTTCACATTTTGCCATTAATAATATATATATATATATTTCATACTTTGCATGGTTTGCACGAGGCTTGAGATGACTTAATGATTCACTCATAATGTGATGTGCATGACTTGTAAATAGTACACTTTTATGGTTTTATTGCAAATTTTGTTATTTTATATCAACATCGAAATTGATGACCTTTTTTTAAAGGAAAAGATCGCTTGGCTCGGCTGGACACGATCATATTTTATTCATACTAGAACACGCTCCTCCGGAGACTGAAATTTTATTAATTAAAGGCGGATAGGGAAAAAAAATAAGATAAATAAACCCAATAAACACCGACACCTATAGTTAATATCGATTTAAATTTTATAATATACACAATACTGTTGATTATATTACATTCAGCTCTTAACATAAGACTTAACTGATTAATTTAAAAAAAATTAAGAAAATAACTAAATTATTTTAAACTATTTATATTTATTGTTTTTCTCCAAACTAATTTGCTTCACTAATAAATTGAAGTAAAATATAATGATCCATGTAAATATTTTAGATATATCATATAACATACGCTATAATTAAGTAATTTAGTAACTTTTTTTTAATATTTTTAAATTAGTCAACTAAGTCTTATATTAAAGATCTGAAAATATTATTTATTATTTCAAGCTCTCTAATCACACATGACTATTTCTCTCACATAAAAAAAATAAGACATGTTAGTAATGCCGAGTTATCCAACCACACGACCAAATATGCTATTTTTTTCATGTGGAGCACATGGTTATGTGATTGGAAAGCTTACTATAATGAACATACAAAATTTGACTCAAGCATTGTCCTACCGGTCTACCCACACCACGCATTATGGCTAGTGATGTACTATATTAACCGTGTCACATTTCTTATAATTAACTAATTTATCTAATTTTTTTTAATCTAATCAAATTAATTAAATGGGTCTTATATTAAGGACCAGAAGAGTATGCTTTTTTTGGGGGGCGGATTTTTTTTGCTAAAGTATAGGTATCCTCCTATTAAAGATAATCCTATTCGAAGCACTGGCTGAGAGTTGTCCGCGTCCGTTAAGCATAAATTTGGGCCAATCATCTTGTTGGAGCCCAAAACAATCAGCCCATCCTTGAAGCCGAAACGCAGGCAGTTTTGGCAGACGATGCATGGCTTCTTCTCGCAAAGTAATCATACCGCTCCCTCGCCACGTCACCTTTGGGAGCAGCTTCTCTCCTCTATCATGATTGGTTCAATGGAGTGAGGGTGTCTAGATAAAAATTAAATCATAATTTTAAAAGTAATTTTATGATATACAAAATAAATATGTGAGAAAAATTTTGTTTTGATTTACGTAAAATCATTTTTAAAAAGTATTTTTTTGGGTAACCAAACACTCCCCAAATCTTAATGGTTCATATTTAACATTTTTTTGGATAAAAATATTACGGTTTTACTTAAATGATACATAAATAAATCTAAACTGCTAGAATATGATCTGAATAGTTCATAAGGAAGAAAATCTACTTCTGTAAATTATTATTATTATAAAGTAGATTTTTCCCTGTAAAACTGTTCAAATCAGATTTATTTATGTATTTTTTAAAGTAGAATTATAATTTTTTTATAAAAATAATAATATTTTTTTAATATATTAAATTTGGAGCTGATCAGATTTTATCCAATGACAGTGAAGGGGGTAGAACCGTAGAAGAGAAGGGTAGAGGATATATAGAAGCTATTCCCGTTACTTGGGAGTTCGTGATTTTTATTTTTTTTATTTTGACTTTTCATGATACTCATCTCAATATTCTTTTTTTAAATAAAAAAAACATTTATACAATTAAAACATGCGGATGCGCATAAGTATTACTCCTCTGGTCCTTAATATAGGAACTAATTGTGGAGTTGATTTTGGTCTTAAAATATAAGACCTATTTCTCATATTTATTAATTTTTACTAAATTATCCCTATAGATCCTCTCTTAACCATAATCAAGTAGAAGAGGGAAGGAGGATAATAAAGAAGATGATTATGGTGTTTTGGGAAAAACACATCATGTTTTTTATAATTAACTAACTTACCTAACTTCCTTAATCTAATCAAATTAGTTAAATAGGTCTCATATTAAGGACCAGAAGAGTATAATATGTTCAAATTCAAAATCTAATCCAAACACACTTGCCATTGACATTCATCTCAAACATACATTTCCGACACATATCATATAATATGAGAATAGTGAGAGAAGCGTCTGGTTGATGTGAGTTATGAAACCCCCTTTAGACTTAGTTCTCGTAGCTTTTCACAATTGTGGCATCACCAGAAAGCACACTTGCTTAGATTGGACAAAGGAATGTTACGAGTCTCACATTATATAATCTCATAAGTGGTGTAAGGTTTATAAGTTCAAGGAACTCTTCCTCTTAGGAGGCTAGTCTTTTGGGATCGTATTCTCCCTTTGGGCTTACGCTGATCACGTTGGTACTTTCATTGAGAGTGTAGACTGACGAGAGAGGGCTAGCTATCTGTGAAGAGTTCTAACTAGTCGAAAACTGAGTGAAGTGCCGTAGAGTGGAGTCATAAGGGACATTGGCTCTCGATGGGGTGTTCTGTTATGAGTCTCATATTGGGAAATTTCAAAAATATTATGAGGTTTATAAATTTAAGATGCTTTTCTTTTTAATAAGCCAGTCTTTTAGAATTGGGCTCTCTTTTTAGATTTATACTTATCACAGGCATGTGGGAGTGAGAAAGTCCATCACCTCGCCTGAGCCTTCATGTGCTTTTCAGTCTCCTCCAAATATTCAGTCTTCACTCCAAGTTTTTAGATATTTCCTCCAAATCCACAATCTCTTACGCTTATGTTATAATATTATTAGGTGATTTTGTGTTGTTTGTAAGATCGATGATGCATTAAAACTTGCAGGCTTGCATTGTAACAGAGATTAATTCAAAATCCATCTCCTTCTACAATTCCTGCAACAGATAGAGATTCTAACTTTTCTTCACATAAAAATGTTTTGAGCCTATTATTCTTCTCAATGTCTTGCCTTTCAAGTTAGAAATTAGATTAAAAAACTCTAATTTGGATTGACCAAAAAGTACATCTAAAATTTATTAAGGTCTACTCTGAAGATGTCCACCAACCCTTCATCCTTCACGGTAAGTTAGAGATAAATAACCGTTTAAGTTCCCAAAATGAGCTTAAATCAAAAGCCATATATCAGACCAATCAAAAAATTGACACCCCATAAGGCTTTTAGGGCCTGATCTCATAAATATAGCCATAATTAAGACCCGACAGAACTAAACTCACCCTAATTGACAATTAAGGCTCACTATTTGCCCATTAATTATTCTTGCAGCCAAACCCACATGCATCCAGCATTATTTAATTTGCTGTACTTACTTATAAGTCCCTAATAAGGTCGACATAAGTTTTTTTTTAAAAAAAAAAAAAATCAGAATGTGAAAGCCGAAATAGATTAATTAGGGCCCAGCCGGCTGGCCACACTATACAAACCTTCATTAATTAATGATACGTCGCAATAGATATAGCTGCCTTTGTAATGCACAAACCCACGTGAGATGAAGGTCAAGTGCCCCAAAAGGAAAAAGGGAAAGCAAGGTTTACGCCAGCTATATATTACTCAGTTTTTGTCAGAAGAGATAGTCTGCTTCAATTATTGCTTATGTGTGTGTGTATTATGTAAATTTATGATGTAACTTGATCTGGCCATATAAACTGGAAAAACTAATAAACAATCCAAACATAAAACCTGCCATTATTTATGCTTGAGGTTTCATCAGTTGTGTGCGTTACATTAACAGATGAATTATCTCATATCAGCATATACATACTAGTTTCTACAACAACTTTATGAAGCAAAGGAAAACATCTTTAAACTACTGTGTGTGTGTGTGTGTGTGTGTGTCTATATTTGTGTGTGTTTGTGCATGTGGGAGCCAGAGAACAAGGTCTCACTGGACGCACAAATACGTGTGCGCGTGGGCGTGGCAGATTCTCTTGCACGTAGCAATATCTATTTCATATATTAATAAACTTGAATAACAGATCCACTCATCCAATCCAGAGAGCAAAGTATCAGAGAGAAGCTAAGGATCAATATCTCGTTAACTGATAGATAGCCCAGCATGTGATTATTAATTTTGTCGAGTAATTAATATAGATATACGATGGGACATATATGTTTAGTGGAGAACACACAGCGCACGGCTCAACAGAAGGAATTTTTGGTGCTTTTCATGAAAAATGCAGAATAATGGCCAAATTGAAAGCGATCAATATCAGCAACAAAACAAGGACAAGCACGCTCATCTTTGCCCAGACATGGCATAGACAAATATTTTCAGGCCAACCATGCTTCTATACCTAATAAGGAGACTCATCACATGAATCATATATACATATGAATGATTCAAGACACGTACTATATAGTCTTTTTGCTCACTTTAATCTTTTGACGGACCCTACAACATATATATATATATCTCCGTATACAAAGGTGGGGTGACTAAGTTATTAATTGGTTATGTCTGCCATCAATAATGTTGTCCAGTCCCTACAAAAGGATATCTTTTCAAATACTTGACGGCCTCCCTGCACAAACCATTCAACTCGGAAGAAAAGCTCTCTAGCTGATATGAAAACCCTCCACATTCAGTGGCTTTTGTTGGCCTGACTTCACTCAGTTTCCTCATCAAAAGCATTGAAATAATTAAACATATCCTCCCATATAGTTTACAGTCAAAATTATCAGAAATAAGTTCTGTTAATTTATTGAAATATGTGTGTGTTAAACGCTTTATGGAGTATAAACAAGTAATAATCAATTCAAATGCCCATACATCACAAGGAAAAAGATTGATATGTGATCTAGTAGTGCATGTGCAATGCCCCTTCCAGCTATTAATTAAACATACTATATTGCATGAATGTGCATCATGTGCTCTCCTTTTTATCTTTTATGCAACATTTCTTTAATATTGTCTGTAACTAATACCACTGACCACCGAAAGGAGAGAGAGACTAGTAAACTTGTCAACTATATGTAAAAAAATTCGGCTCAACCTTTAGACAACTTTACTTAATTAATAGGAGTATGTACTGACTAATATATTATCCCGGACATGATGGGATCCAGGTGGGCCTTCTTGTAATAATAATAGATTTTATCAAATGCTAAATGATTTTTGGACAAGGATAAATCATCTTCCTCAGGTATATAGACCCTCAACCTGGTTTCTTGCTGATTAGAGCAGAAGAAGGATGCATAATATGCATATCATGCACAGTTAAATCTCATTTGGACTTCTGCAGAATCTTTTTTTTTTTTACCTGAGACTTCTGCAGAATCTGAAACTAAGAGCCTCTTGCTCATTCCAGAATGTTACTGGTTAGAGAAATCTTGTAAGTCACTCTGATATGGTCATTTTATATATGCTTTGTTCAGACTGTTAAAACCCCGTCCTCAGCTAGATGACCAAGTGTACGCTGTGTATGCATATACATCCAATTTATGTTATTGGATGGAACAATTTTTATATCCCTGACTTGCTCCGCTATGCTTGTTGTATGTAAAACTTGACCAAGACGAATTGCATTGCACTTAGGCATTATATTATATAGGGCAGACAATTTGCTTATGAATTAAATGGAATTATATAGACACAGGAAGTGTTTGCCCTATACATCTGCAAGATGAATGGGTTCTCTCCTCAATAACATCTCCCAAGGGGGAAAAAAAAACCATATGGCCTGTTTCCAATTAAGATCATTTAGCCAACCTTAAATTTGGACCGACTATAAGTGGCGAAACGTGAATCAAACAAGGATATAGAGAAAGAAAAGCCGAAGCTATGAAGAAATTGGAGAAGCTATATGGGGCGAAAGGGCAAATAATTAACGAGAGATCACTTTGATATATATGTAAGAATAATATTACAAAAACTCTGAGAATCTGAAGTTTCCAATATTAATTCTTGATCAAGAAATCAAGAACGGAATCTGTTGGACAATCCACACTCAAGAAACCAAGAAAAGTCAAATCGATCAGGACAGGACCATCACTAAAATTCAGCAAGTAATTAACATTAACAAGTAACAATAGACATATATATATGTATTCCATACACAAATTCATGAGCCATTTTTATATCAATCGCTGGTGTACAAGCTCAAATAGGTGGATGTGTTTTGTTTATTGAATGGAAGGAGATTAATTAATTAATTACTCACTCACGACTCTCGACTTGCTCATGTCTTTTGTGGAAATTGCGGTGGCAGCCGCAAGCCGCACAAGTGAGAGCGTCGCTTGTGCCTTCCCCGGAGCTAGCCATGAACTCTCTGCAACCATCCACAGCATAGCCTCCCGTGGAAGCTGCATGATTCTTCTGACATTCACCATATCGAACGTTTCGGACCACTGTGTTGTTAACTCTTGTTACCACCTTCTTCATCTTCTTTCTCTCTCAGTTCAATATCAGTGGGGAGGCAAGTTGAAACTTGAAATAACACCAGGATTATTCTTTAGACGATCATTTATATATACATATCAGTGCCTTGTTGGTCACCAACTCTAACCCTAACCCTAACCCAGCATGTAAATTTTTTATAATGAAGAAGAAATTAATCGAGCAGTATTATCTTATAATTACCAGCCTTTTTTGGTGGTCCTGGTTGTTTAGGAGTATAATGGGACACCGACTCCCCAAAGTATTTTGATTTATCATCACCCTATGATGGCAGGCCACCTCAGCAGTAGGTTGTGATAAGCGGTGATTTCTGAATCCCCACCTGTTCATCCCTTTCTCATGGAAGTATATAGATAAATAAAAGGCATGTGGCCCTACCAAATTTAGACCATACAATTCAAAACAATAATTTCCTTAACTGATCAATGTTCGTGAATCAAATCAAAAAAACACGTGACCTTGTGCGAGTTGAAATTTTCTATATATCTATATATTGATCTTGGAAAATTTTTTCCCCTATATATTTATCGCACCCTTTTTTTTTATCTCTATCGCTCTCTATATATACCTAGTTGTGTGGTCAATTTAATAATAATATAAAAAGATTTAAATTAGTGTGCATATGAAACCACAACCCTGAATTTGTCTTTTAGAATTGATGGCTTACCTACCTCAACAATAAAATACAAACAAAGAAAAAACTATTTATGATCTCTAGAAGGCTGCTGAGATTTTAAGTTTTCTTTTAATGATGATATCTTCACACGCATTTTTATATAACACTTCACTAGCTTTCTTCTTTTTTTTTCCGGAAAAAAAAAGTATATAAGTTGCATTTTTTACATAGCGTGAGATTCTGGTTAGAGAATTAGAAACAAAAATGTCGCAAAAAATTTAAAAAAATTACAAGTTTAACTTGTAAATAACACAATTCCACTAATAAATATGGAAGCTTGACTTGTGAACATAAATTGTTAAATTTGAGTGGTAAATATGCAAATTTGACTTATAAATATGATTTTTTTTGGAACCTCTTTTAATTTAATTTTCTTACATGGGTCCTATAGGTAACTTCCCAAAATCGTATTATCCATAACTTGTGAATATTACTTATCATAAACTATAGGGTTAAAGGGCATTTTGCCTTTAAACTATCAACTGGGTACACTATTGTCCCTGTGCTAAAAAGGGTGCAATGTTTTCCCTCTATTAAACATTCGTTATTTTGATAGTTATTTGATTTAAAAAATTACGAAAAAGACCTCAGGAAGTTATAATAAAACACCCAATAAAAAACTAATACCAGTTAGTCCCAAAAATTACCGATGAATGGCAAGGTCAATAAATAAGTTTCACTCAAAAACGCAATGTATTTTATGCTCATTGAAAAGGTGATCAAAGATCGCAAAACTGATTTAGTGCAAAATCCATGTGCCAATACTTAGGTATCTTCATAAACTTTTTCATCTGATCTCCACCTTAAGCAAAAAGAATAATGTTAAGAAGCTAATGAAGTCCGTGGTTAAATAACATGAACTTTATTTCAAAACATTTTCAAACCCATGGGATATGATGTGATGATCAAATGTCAAATTATAATTTGCAAAAAACTAGATCTCACTACTAATTTTTTTAAAGTAAACATACATGCTTCCATTTTAAATTCCTTGAAAAAAAAATCTAACTTAATTTTAAATTCAAATTCAAACGGATCAAATCAAACAATGCTTATATATTGAGCTTGCGATATGATAAATTCAGAGATACCTTGCTCATGTAGGGGCCCAATAATCCCGTATTATGATCATCTATTTAAAAAGTAATATTAATACGAAAAATGAAAGCTATGGGATATATAAATATGCAAGAGGGTCAGAATGGGCTTTATTTGGTCAAACTCATGATGATGAAACTAATTTACAAGAGAATATGAAAGCAAACCAAACAAAGGGTAGATGCTAATTTGACATTTGGAGTAGGGGCCATACTGATATCCAAAAGGAAGGCCGCTATGGCCCCTTGATTATTGCAACTGCTGACAGCTACTCCTGACTGGTTTTACATAATCATTAATGACTAAGATTCGTCTAATCATAATTATAAAAACATTAACCCCACGTTGTATAACCACCGCCCTTTTTCTTCCCCTCCGATCAAATCAACCACAATCATAACCTATATGGTACAATTCTAGCCATTCCTTTAATTTCACACACCATCACAGTCAACTAACCCTATATACCCTAAACCATAGCTAAGATTAAGTTGAGAGGTGTGTATATGTTCTTCCTTCTCTGCTAATAAAATCTGACATTTTTCAATTTCCACACACAGAATGATATATATCTTGGGTGAATGTATATATAGTCAGTAAGAAGAATCTGCAGGAGGAGGAGGAGGGGAATATATATAGAATCTTTCATATAGGTACGACGTAGCTAGTTTGATGTTGAAAGGGGTGGGATTCTTCAATGGGTCCATGAGTGATAGATGCACTAGCGAGCGTTTAGGAGGGTCCTCCACCACTACTTCGTCAGGACAACTCAATCGAGCGCATATTGGAGGCACTGACATGTGCACGCTTCAAAAAGCTTACCAATTAAGGACAAACTAACGCGCATTTCTTTGTCAATATCCATATCATCCAACCGGTCCATCACACATTTTCATAAAACCCTTTATAAATCTCATCTAGCTATTTGTGTCAACAAACTAACTATAATTAAAATCAATTAGTTTTATATCAGTAAGAACTTTAAATAAGATCATTAACGTTAAAGTGCTTGGTCCAATATGTAGTACATGACCCTGGCTTAACAGCAATCTGCCGCCAGCCCAATGGCACTGTGAACTTTAAATCAAATGAATAAGCAACTGAATTTGAGAGTTGAAATTTACGAATGCCCTTTTAATCTGCAGTGCAGAATTTAGGAGGGCGTTTGTTTGAAACTTGAAACTTTGGCTCTCATGCTTGGCTATTTTAGACATTCCGTCCCATTGGTGGCAAGGGTAAGTGGATATACATCTTTCAAGTGGTGGTTGTTGTTAATTATTAGCAATAATCATCAGACAGACACGATAAGACATGCAAAATACTGAATTACCAATAAAAGTGATATGCCACTTCTCATTGCAGTGCAAATTATACTATCAACTATGTCTTATATTTAGGATCGAAAATAACATATAACAATCAGCTTAGAAATGTACTAAAAATGTCAGAAAAAGAAAGCGAATTTAGCCATAGTTATTAGCTTTTTTTTTTCATGAGCAGTTTCTTCATAATTGAATGATCATTGACTTAGGTGTAAATTTAGGAAATTTTTTATAGCCTACTAGAGAAGGATGAGAGGGATTATGCATGGGGATTCGCCAAAAAGGAATAAATAATACTATCTCTAGAGAAATAATTTTGATTTTTAATTTAGTCCTAAATATGATATTCTAATATATTTTGTTTTTCATATTTATCTATTTTTTTAAAGTAGTCATTGTAATAGTTACACATATTAAATATTCTATGAAGTGATAGTTCTAGTTAATACATATAACTAATAAGTGTATTTTATGGAAAAAACACATAATTATTACAAATAACTAACTTAACAATTTCTTTAATCTACTCAAATTAGTCAACTAATTTTTATATTAAACACCAAAAATAGTAAATTAAAGAGGAAATTTTGTGAGAATAATGAAGGAATGAAATCTCATTCTCGGAATAGATCATATTTGCCATCATGTCCCCATAAAAATGAGAAAATATTACAAATGTAATTAAGCTCTCATCTCATCATTATGCGTATACTGACAGGTGATGGGTTCTCTGATTAATAATGAGCAAAGCTTTTTTAGTTTGACTTTTTCTCCTTATCTGTTCTTTTATCTACTCATTGGTACTATTTTATTTAAATAATTTTACATCATTGTCAGTGCAGGTAAGGTATTAACGTAGTATGGCAACAGTTTTCAAAAAGTGTGGCCATAGAATAAGGAAACTCTTTTAATGGATAATGTGTCAATATGTAGTAGTTGATTTTTTATAAAAAAAAAAAAATTGTTGCCCATACTTTTAGACGACAATTGTCTAACTATATTCTTGCTGCAGTTTTCAGTTGTCCCTAAAAGGCAAAAATGTTGCACTGGAATATGGCTTAGGAATACAGAGGGTATAGGCGAGACATGAAAAGAGGTTAGCTTAAATTATACAGGATCTTCTTAAATTTCGGATTATGTTCTGATAGATAAACTGTTTTAAGACTTGACAAGGAATGAAGCCTTAAATTTATCCAAATACTAATAGAGAATGCTTAATTAAGGTGGACTTGAAAAGAAATTGGACTAAATAACCCTATGAACCTTTTGAATTGTTATCATGGTTAATTTCTTTGTCATCTCATTAATCAACAATGTTATGACAATGTATTTTTCTGCATATTATCTAAAGTTAAATTATTTGCACATGATTCAAAATTTAACAGGACCTTTTACATATTGTGTGTGTGTGTGTGAGAGAGAGAGGTTTAAGGGGGCTGTAATTAAGGTCAATAATGTATTATATTTCATTAGCAAAACAACACACACACACGCACTAATTGACAGAAAAATATAATTCGAGTAAGTTTGAAAGCTGAGGAAGGATTCCTAATCAATTTTCAAAGGTAAGTATAATTAATTATTTGTAAAGAACTTCAATTTATGAAAAGAAAGTTATCATTTAGTCAAGAGAATAAAGTAAAATATCCATAAAGGTAACGCTAACATTTTCACTCGTGTTTTGTATGTAAGCCATTTGTTCACAAACGGAGAGCAACAGGGAATTCTGACAAGTCACTCAGAGATTTTTGCCTCGCCAATGGCCTGGCGAGAAAAAATGGCCCAATAGTGAATCCATTATTAGTCTTCTCCTTGGTCTGACTCTTCTCTAAAATCCCAAGAGGCCATTGTTGCTATTGGGATTCCAAAGTCAAAACATAGACAAACAATTGACCCAGATATTTCTGCCCGTATTTTTTTAATTTATTCAAATTAGTTAGTTAGTTTTTAATTTATCCAAATTAGTTAATAAGTAATTTTTATATTAAGAACTGGAGGTAGTATTAAAGATTATCTTCGTGATTTACTGATGAGTCAAACGTAGGCCCATATTCTCGTGTACTTCATCATAAAGCTATAAGATTCCTGTCTTTCTGTACTCTTTTATATATATATATATATTCGTGCAGTTCACTTCGTTAATCTATGGAGTTTTGCGACGATTTGTGTGAGATTTCACTATAGAGCTTCTATAAATGTCTGGTTCTCATACTAGTAAAATTTTATATCTTTGTATTTTAACTGATAATCAAAATTTATGAATTTGATGCTTATGTTAACCGAGGATGATATAGCCACGGGGCTCACATCTGGAAAGCAGTTTCATGTGACATTGTCCCATATATATGAGCGCATATACATATATAGAGCTATAACGAAACTTAAGAGGCAACAGTATTAATTTAAATGAAGAGTGGCATGTAATTGATTAGCACTTGGGCAAATTAGAGCCACCAATGATTGTCATTTGTGAAAATAAAGTGATATGATCCTTTGCTTCTTACAAACCGAACCCAATTTGTGAGGCTGATCTGCTTTCAAACTTGTGTTTCCCTGTGATTCCTTTCATTACCCCCTTTATAAATCATGTGATCATTAATTGGATGATATCTGTGACGCGAAATGATCCATAATACTGCAGAAATGCAGTTCACTTTAGTGCTATCTGATACGCTTTGCAATTTTAAATAATGTTACAAATCCCTAAATCTTTATATTACATTCGGTCCTTAATATAAGACTTGTTTAACTTTTATTTTGATCCTAAATATAGTATTTAATCTACTTGTCTCTCATATTTATCTATTTTTTCTCAAGATAGTCATTATAATCATGACAGTTCTAGCCAATAACTTGATTAGTAAGGATATTTTAGGAAAGACAAACACCTATTTGTTACAAATAACAAATTTAACTTATTTCCTTAATCTATTTAAATTAGTAAACTAGCTCTTACATTTAGACAGGAGATAGTATAATATTTACGGATTGCATCCAAAGCATTAAGAAGCATATATATGTTAGAATAACATCACACGATGGTAAATTCTGTTGTGGCCGAGTTGAATACATGGATTCTGACGTCAATATACCCAATCTCTGTACTGATAAAATAACGAAATTAAAGAAAATAATAACTGCAGATAAATGAACATATAGGAGAAAGCGTCAAATAAAAAAACTTTGCTCATTAATTAGAGAACCCACCTGTCTGCATGCATGATGATGAGAATTGCGATGAGGGCTCAATTCCAGTTTGTAATTTTTTTTTTAAAACCAAAATACCCTTCTTATTTACTCTTACTTGTCAATGCCCTCTCCTCCTTCAATAATTTGAGAATTACCTTTGTTTTATTTTTTTAAAAAATACTACTTCGGTCTTTAATATAAGAGTTAGTTGACTAATTTGAGTAGATTAAGAAAACTAGTTGGATTACTTATTTGTAATAAATATATGTTGTTTTTCCTAAAATATCCTTACCAATTAAGTATATTAGTTAGAACTATCATTGTTATAAGGACTATTTTTGTGAAAAATAGATAAATGTGAGAGACAAAATAGATTGAAGTTTTTATTTATAACTAAATCCTTAATATAAGACCCATTTAAACTAATTTGATTAGATTAAGAAGTTAGATAAGTTAGTTAATTATAAGGAAAGTGACACATTTTTCCTAAAACACCATAATCATCTTTCTTAATACCACCTCTCCCTCTTCTACTTGATTATAGTTGAGGGAGTATCCATAGGGGGGTAATTTGAGAAAATTGATAAATATGGAAATGGGTAGACCAAAACTAACTCAAGAATTGGGTCCTATATTAAGGACCGGAGGAGTATTATATTAAAGAACGGAAGTAGTAGTTTACAAGCCGATTGTGAAATTTAAGAAAATTTTT
>NW_021636628.1:0-41940 GCF_004799145.2 Neltuma alba | reverse complement strand
CCTCGCCACGTCACCTTTGGGAGCAGCTTCTCTCCTCTATCATGATTGGTTCAATGGAGTGAGGGTGTCTAGATAAAAATTAAATCATAATTTTAAAAGTAATTTTATGATATACAAAATAAATATGTGAGAAAAATTTTGTTTTGATTTACGTAAAATCATTTTTAAAAAGTATTTTTTGGGTAACCAAACACTCCCCAAATCTTAATGGTTCATATTAACATTTTTTGGATAAAAATATTACGGTTTTACTTAAATGATACATAAATAAATCTAAACTGCTAGAATATGATCTGAATAGTTCATAAGGAAGAAAATCTACTTCTGTAAATTATTATTATTATAAAGTAGATTTTTCCCTGTAAAACTGTTCAAATCAGATTTATATGTATTTTTTAAGTAGAATTATATTTTTTTATAAAAATAATATATTTTTTTAATATATTAAATTTGGGAGCTGATCAGATTTTATCCAATGACAGTGAAGGGGGTAGAACCGTAGAAGAGAAGGGTAGAGGATATATAGAAGCTATTCCCGTTACTTGGGAGTTCGTGATTTTATTTTTTTTTTTATTTTGACTTTTCATGATACTCATCTCAATATTCTTTTTTTAAATAAAAAAAACATTTATACAATTAAAACATGCGGATGCGCATAAGTATTACTCCCTGGTCCTTAATATAGGAACTAATTGTGGAGTTGATTTTGGTCTTAAAATATAAGACCTATTCTCATATTTATTAATTTTTACTAAATTATCCCTATAGATCCTCTCTTAACCATAATCAAGTAGAAGAGGGAAGGAGGATAATAAAGAAGATGATTATGGTGTTTTGGGAAAAACACATCATGTTTTTTATAATTAACTAACTTACCTAACTTCCTTAATCTAATCAAATTAGTTAAATAGGTCTCATATTAAGGACCAGAAGAGTATAATATGTTCAAATTCAAAATCTAATCCAAACACACTTGCCATTGACATTCATCTCAAACATACATTTCCGACACATATCATATAATATGAGAATAGTGAGAGAAGCGTCTGGTTGATGTGAGTTATGAAACCCCCTTTAGACTTAGTTCTCGTAGCTTTTCACAATTGTGGCATCACCAGAAAGCACACTTGCTTAGATTGGACAAAGGAATGTTACGAGTCTCACATTATATAATCTCATAAGTGGTGTAAGGTTTATAAGTTCAAGGAACTCTTCCTCTTAGGAGGCTAGTCTTTTGGGATCGTATTCTCCCTTTGGGCTTACGCTGATCACGTTGGTACTTTCATTGAGAGTGTAGACTGACGAGAGAGGGCTAGCTATCTGTGAAGAGTTCTAACTAGTCGAAAACTGAGTGAAGTGCCGTAGAGTGGAGTCATAAGGGACATTGGCTCTCGATGGGGTGTTCTGTTATGAGTCTCATATTGGGAAATTTCAAAAATATTATGAGGTTTATAAATTTAAGATGCTTTTCTTTTAATAAGCCAGTCTTTTAGAATTGGGCTCTCTTTTTAGATTTATACTTATCACAGGCATGTGGGAGTGAGAAAGTCCATCACCTCGCCTGAGCCTTCATGTGCTTTTCAGTCTCCTCCAAATATTCAGTCTTCACTCCAAGTTTTTAGATATTTCCTCCAAATCCACAATCTCTTACGCTTATGTTATAATATTATTAGGTGATTTTGTGTTGTTTGTAAGATCGATGATGCATTAAAACTTGCAGGCTTGCATTGTAACAGAGATTAATTCAAAATCCATCTCCTTCTACAATTCCTGCAACAGATAGAGATTCTAACTTTTCTTCACATAAAAATGTTTTGAGCCTATTATTCTTCTCAATGTCTTGCCTTTCAAGTTAGAAATTAGATTAAAAAACTCTAATTTGGATTGACCAAAAAGTACATCTAAAATTTATTAAGGTCTACTCTGAAGATGTCCACCAACCCTTCATCCTTCACGGTAAGTTAGAGATAAATAACCGTTTAAGTTCCCAAAATGAGCTTAAATCAAAAGCCATATATCAGACCAATCAAAAAATTGACACCCCATAAGGCTTTTAGGGCCTGATCTCATAAATATAGCCATAATTAAGACCCGACAGAACTAAACTCACCCTAATTGACAATTAAGGCTCACTATTTGCCCATTAATTATTCTTGCAGCCAAACCCACATGCATCCAGCATTATTTAATTTGCTGTACTTACTTATAAGTCCCTAATAAGGTCGACATAAGTTTTTTTTTAAAAAAAAAAAAATCAGAATGTGAAAGCCGAAATAGATTAATTAGGGCCCAGCCGGCTGGCCACACTATACAAACCTTCATTAATTAATGATACGTCGCAATAGATATAGCTGCCTTTGTAATGCACAAACCCACGTGAGATGAAGGTCAAGTGCCCCAAAAGGAAAAAGGGAAAGCAAGGTTTACGCCAGCTATATATTACTCAGTTTTTGTCAGAAGAGATAGTCTGCTTCAATTATTGCTTATGTGTGTGTGTATTATGTAAATTTATGATGTAACTTGATCTGGCCATATAAACTGGAAAAACTAATAAACAATCCAAACATAAAACCTGCCATTATTTATGCTTGAGGTTTCATCAGTTGTGTGCGTTACATTAACAGATGAATTATCTCATATCAGCATATACATACTAGTTTCTACAACAACTTTATGAAGCAAAGGAAAACATCTTTAAACTACTGTGTGTGTGTGTGTGTGTGTGTGTCTATATTTGTGTGTGTTTGTGCATGTGGGAGCCAGAGAACAAGGTCTCACTGGACGCACAAATACGTGTGCGCGTGGGCGTGGCAGATTCTCTTGCACGTAGCAATATCTATTTCATATATTAATAAACTTGAATAACAGATCCACTCATCCAATCCAGAGAGCAAAGTATCAGAGAGAAGCTAAGGATCAATATCTCGTTAACTGATAGATAGCCCAGCATGTGATTATTAATTTTGTCGAGTAATTAATATAGATATACGATGGGACATATATGTTTAGTGGAGAACACACAGCGCACGGCTCAACAGAAGGAATTTTTGGTGCTTTTCATGAAAAATGCAGAATAATGGCCAAATTGAAAGCGATCAATATCAGCAACAAAACAAGGACAAGCACGCTCATCTTTGCCCAGACATGGCATAGACAAATATTTTCAGGCCAACCATGCTTCTATACCTAATAAGGAGACTCATCACATGAATCATATATACATATGAATGATTCAAGACACGTACTATATAGTCTTTTTGCTCACTTTAATCTTTTGACGGACCCTACAACATATATATATATATATCTCCGTATACAAAGGTGGGGTGACTAAGTTATTAATTGGTTATGTCTGCCATCAATAATGTTGTCCAGTCCCTACAAAAGGATATCTTTTCAAATACTTGACGGCCTCCCTGCACAAACCATTCAACTCGGAAGAAAAGCTCTCTAGCTGATATGAAAACCCTCCACATTCAGTGGCTTTTGTTGGCCTGACTTCACTCAGTTTCCTCATCAAAAGCATTGAAATAATTAAACATATCCTCCCATATAGTTTACAGTCAAAATTATCAGAAATAAGTTCTGTTAATTTATTGAAATATGTGTGTGTTAAACGCTTTATGGAGTATAAACAAGTAATAATCAATTCAAATGCCCATACATCACAAGGAAAAAGATTGATATGTGATCTAGTAGTGCATGTGCAATGCCCCTTCCAGCTATTAATTAAACATACTATATTGCATGAATGTGCATCATGTGCTCTCCTTTTTATCTTTTATGCAACATTTCTTTAATATTGTCTGTAACTAATACCACTGACCACCGAAAGGAGAGAGAGACTAGTAAACTTGTCAACTATATGTAAAAAAATTCGGCTCAACCTTTAGACAACTTTACTTAATTAATAGGAGTATGTACTGACTAATATATTATCCCGGACATGATGGGATCCAGGTGGGCCTTCTTGTAATAATAATAGATTTTATCAAATGCTAAATGATTTTTGGACAAGGATAAATCATCTTCCTCAGGTATATAGACCCTCAACCTGGTTTCTTGCTGATTAGAGCAGAAGAAGGATGCATAATATGCATATCATGCACAGTTAAATCTCATTTGGACTTCTGCAGAATCTTTTTTTTTTTTACCTGAGACTTCTGCAGAATCTGAAACTAAGAGCCTCTTGCTCATTCCAGAATGTTACTGGTTAGAGAAATCTTGTAAGTCACTCTGATATGGTCATTTTATATATGCTTTGTTCAGACTGTTAAAACCCCGTCCTCAGCTAGATGACCAAGTGTACGCTGTGTATGCATATACATCCAATTTATGTTATTGGATGGAACAATTTTTATATCCCTGACTTGCTCCGCTATGCTTGTTGTATGTAAAACTTGACCAAGACGAATTGCATTGCACTTAGGCATTATATTATATAGGGCAGACAATTTGCTTATGAATTAAATGGAATTATATAGACACAGGAAGTGTTTGCCCTATACATCTGCAAGATGAATGGGTTCTCTCCTCAATAACATCTCCCAAGGGGGAAAAAAAAACCATATGGCCTGTTTCCAATTAAGATCATTTAGCCAACCTTAAATTTGGACCGACTATAAGTGGCGAAACGTGAATCAAACAAGGATATAGAGAAAGAAAAGCCGAAGCTATGAAGAAATTGGAGAAGCTATATGGGGCGAAAGGGCAAATAATTAACGAGAGATCACTTTGATATATATGTAAGAATAATATTACAAAAACTCTGAGAATCTGAAGTTTCCAATATTAATTCTTGATCAAGAAATCAAGAACGGAATCTGTTGGACAATCCACACTCAAGAAACCAAGAAAAGTCAAATCGATCAGGACAGGACCATCACTAAAATTCAGCAAGTAATTAACATTAACAAGTAACAATAGACATATATATATGTATTCCATACACAAATTCATGAGCCATTTTTATATCAATCGCTGGTGTACAAGCTCAAATAGGTGGATGTGTTTTGTTTATTGAATGGAAGGAGATTAATTAATTAATTACTCACTCACGACTCTCGACTTGCTCATGTCTTTTGTGGAAATTGCGGTGGCAGCCGCAAGCCGCACAAGTGAGAGCGTCGCTTGTGCCTTCCCCGGAGCTAGCCATGAACTCTCTGCAACCATCCACAGCATAGCCTCCCGTGGAAGCTGCATGATTCTTCTGACATTCACCATATCGAACGTTTCGGACCACTGTGTTGTTAACTCTTGTTACCACCTTCTTCATCTTCTTTCTCTCTCAGTTCAATATCAGTGGGGAGGCAAGTTGAAACTTGAAATAACACCAGGATTATTCTTTAGACGATCATTTATATATACATATCAGTGCCTTGTTGGTCACCAACTCTAACCCTAACCCTAACCCAGCATGTAAATTTTTTATAATGAAGAAGAAATTAATCGAGCAGTATTATCTTATAATTACCAGCCTTTTTTGGTGGTCCTGGTTGTTTAGGAGTATAATGGGACACCGACTCCCCAAAGTATTTTGATTTATCATCACCCTATGATGGCAGGCCACCTCAGCAGTAGGTTGTGATAAGCGGTGATTTCTGAATCCCCACCTGTTCATCCCTTTCTCATGGAAGTATATAGATAAATAAAAGGCATGTGGCCCTACCAAATTTAGACCATACAATTCAAAACAATAATTTCCTTAACTGATCAATGTTCGTGAATCAAATCAAAAAAACACGTGACCTTGTGCGAGTTGAAATTTTCTATATATCTATATATTGATCTTGGAAAATTTTTTCCCCTATATATTTATCGCACCCTTTTTTTTATCTCTATCGCTCTCTATATATACCTAGTTGTGTGGTCAATTTAATAATAATATAAAAAGATTTAAATTAGTGTGCATATGAAACCACAACCCTGAATTTGTCTTTTAGAATTGATGGCTTACCTACCTCAACAATAAAATACAAACAAAGAAAAAACTATTTATGATCTCTAGAAGGCTGCTGAGATTTTAAGTTTTCTTTTTAATGATGATATCTTCACACGCATTTTTATACAACACTTCACTAGCTTTCTTTTTTTTTTTTTCCGGAAAAAAAAAGTATATAAGTTGCATTTTTTACATAGCGTGAGATTCTGGTTAGAGAATTAGAAACAAAAATGTCGCAAAAAATTTAAAAAAATTACAAGTTTAACTTGTAAATGACACAATTCCACTAATAAATATGGAAGCTTGACTTGTGAACATAAATTGTTAAATTTGAGTGGTAAATATGCAAATTTGACTTATAAATATGATTTTTTTTGGAACCTCTTAATTTAATTTTCTTACATGGGTCCTATAGGTAACTTCCCAAAATCCTATTATCCATAACTTGTGAATATTACTTATCATAAACTATAGGGTTAAAGGGCATTTTGCCTTTAAACTATCAACTGGGTACACTATTGTCCCTGTGCTAAAAAGGGTGCAATGTTTTCCCTCTATTAAACATTCGTTATTTTGATAGTTATTTGATTAAAAAAATTACGAAAAAGACCTCAGGAAGTTATAATAAAACACCCAATAAAAAACTAATACCAGTTAGTCCCAAAAATTACCGATAAATGGCAAGGTCAATAAATAAGTTTCACTCAAAAATGCAATGTATTTTATGATCATTGAAAAGGGGATCAAAGATCGCAAAACTGATTTAGTGCAAAATCCATGTGCCAATACTTAGGTATCTTCATAAACTTTTTCATCTGATCTCCACCTTAAGCAAAAAGAATAATGTTAAGAAGCTAATGAAGTCCGTGGTTAAATAACATGAACTTTATTTCAAAACATTTTCAAACCCATGGGATATAATGTGATGATCAAATGTCAAATTATAATTTGCAAAAAACTAGATCTCACTACTAATTTCTTTTTAAAGTAAACATACATGCTTCCATTTTAAATTCCTTGAAAAAAAAAACTAACTTAATTTTAAATTCAAATTCAAACGGATCAAATCAAACAATGCTTATATATTGAGCTTGCGATATGATAAATTCAGAGATACCTTGCTCATGTAGGGGCCCAATAATCCCGTATTATGATCATCTATTTAAAAAGTAATATTAATACGAAAAATGAAAGCTATGGGATATATAAATATGCAAGAGGGTCAGAATGGGCTTTATTTGGTCAAACTCATGATTGAAACTAATTTACAAGAGAATATGAAAGCAAACCAAACAAAGGGTAGATGCTAATTTGACATTTGGAGTAGGGGCCATACTGATATCCAAAAGGAAGGCCGCTATGGCCCCTTGATTATTGCAACTGCTGACAGCTACTCCTGACTGGTTTTACATAATCATTAATGACTAAGATTCGTCTAATCATAATTATAAAAACATTAACCCCACGTTGTATAACCACCGCCCTTTTTCTTCCCCTCCGATCAAATCAACCACAATCATAACCTATATGGTACAATTCTAGCCATTCCTTTAATTTCACACACCATCACAGTCAACTAACCCTATATACCCTAAACCCATAGCTAAGATTAAGTTGAGAGGTGTGTATATGTTCTTCCTTCTCTGCTAATAAAATCTGACATTTTTCAATTTCCACACACAGAATGATATATATCTTGGGTAAATGTATATATAGTCAGTAAGAAGAATCTGCAGGAGGAGGAGGAGGAGGAGGGGAATATATATAGAATCTTTCATATAGGTACGACGTAGCTAGTTTGATGTTGAAAGGGGTGGGATTCTTCAATGGGTCCATGAGTGATAGATGCACTAGCGAGCGTTTAGGAGGGTCCTCCACCACTACTTCGTCAGGACAACTCAATCGAGCGCATATTGGAGGCACTGACATGTGCACGCTTCAAAAAGCTTACCAATTAAGGACACACTAACGCGCATTTCTTTGTCAATATCCATATCATCCAACCGGTCCATCACACATTTTCATAAAACCCTTTATAAATCTCATCTAGCTATTTGTGTCAACAAACTAACTATAATTAAAATCAATTAGTTTTATATCAGTAAGAACTTTAAATAAGATCATTAACGTTAAAGTGCTTGGTCCATATATGTAGTACATGACCCTGGCTTAACAGCAATCTGCCGCCAGCCCAATGGCACTGTGAACTTCAAATGAATAAGCAACTGAATTTGAGAGTTGAAATTTACGAATGCCCTTTTAATCTGCAGTGCAGAATTTAGGAGGGCGTTTGTTGAAACTTGAAACTTTGGCTCTCATGCTTGGCTATTTTAGACATTCCGTCCCATTGGTGGCAAGGGTAAGTGGATATACATCTTTCAAGTTGGTGGTGTTGTTAATTATTAGCAATAATCATCAGAGACACGATAAGACATGCAAAATACTGAATTACCAATAAAACTGATATGCCACTTCTCATTGCAGTGCAAATTATACTATCAACTATGTCTTATATTTAGGATCGAAAATAACATATAACAGTCAGCTTAGAAAATGTACTAAAAATGTCAGAAAAAGAAAGCGAATTTAGCCATAGTTATTAGCTTTTTTTTTTTCATGAGCAGTTTCTTCATAATTGAATGATCATTGACTTTAGGTGTAAATTTAGGAAATTTTTTATAGCCTACTAGAGAAGGGATGGAGGGATTATGCATGGGGATTCGCCAAAAGGAATAAATAATGCTATCTCTAGAGAATTAGTTTGATTTTTAATTTAGTCCTAAATATGATATTCTAATATATTTTGTTTTTCATATTTATCTATTTTTTTAAAGTAGTCATTGTAATAGTTACACATATTAAATATTCTATGAAGTGATAGTTCTAGTTAATACATATAACTAATAAGTGTATTTTATGGAAAACAACACATAATTATTACAAATAACTAACTTAACAATTTCTTTAATCTACTCAAATTAGTTAACTAACTTTTATATTAAACACCAGAAATAGTAAATTAAAGAGGAAATTTTGTGAGAATAATGAAGGAATGAAATCTCATTGCTCGGAATAGATCATATTTGCCATCATGTCCCCATAAAAATGAGAAAATATTACAAAATGTAATTAAGCTCTCATCTCATCATTATGCGTATACTGACAGGTGATGGGTTCTCTGATTAATAATGAGCAAAGCTTTTTTAGTTTGACTTTTTCTCCTTATCTGTTCTTTTATCTACTCATTGGTACTATTTTATTTAATATAATTTTACATCATTGTCAGTGCAGGTAAGGTATTAACGTAGTATGGCAACAGTTTTCAAAAAGTGTGGCCATAGAATAAGGAAACTCTTTTAATGGATAATGTGTCAATATGTAGTAGTTGATTTTTTATAAAAAAAAAAATTGTTGCCCATACTTTTAGACGACAATTGTCTAACTATATTCTTGCTGCAGTTTTCAGTTGTCCCTAAAAGGCAAAAATGTTGCACTGGAATATGGCTTAGGAATACAGAGGGTTATAGGCGAGACATGAAAAGAGGTTAGCTTAAATTATACAGGATCTTCTTAAATTTCGGATTATGTTCTGATAGATAAACTGTTTTAAGACTTGACAAGGAATGAAGCCTTAAATTTATCCAAATACTAATAGAGAATGCTTAATTAAGGTGGACTTGAAAAGAAATTGGACTAAATAACCCTATGAACCTTTTGAATTGTTATCATGGTTAATTTCTTTGTCATCTCATTAATCAACAATGTTATGACAATGTATTTTTCTGCATATTATCTAAAGTTAAATTATTTGCACATGATTCAAAATTTAACAGGACCTTTTACATATTGTGTGTGTGTGAGAGAGAGAGAGAGGTTTAAGGGGGCTGTAATTAAGGTCAATAATGTATTATATTTCATTAGCAAAACAACACACACACACACGCACTAATTGACAGAAAAATATAATTCGAATAAGTTTGAAAGCTGAGGAAGGATTCCTAATCAATTTTCAAAGGTAAGTATAATTAATTATTTGTAAAGAACTTCAATTTATGAAAAGAAAGTTATCATTTAGTCAAGAGAATAAAGTAAAATATCCATAAAGGTAACGCTAACATTTTCACTCGTGTTTTGTATGTAAGCCATTTGTTCACAAACGGAGAGCAACAGGGAATTCTGACAAGTCACTCAGAGATTTTTGCCTCGCCAATGGCCTGGCGAGAAAAAATGGCCCAATAGTGAATCCATTATTAGTCTTCTCCTTGGTCTGACTCTTCTCTAAAATCCCAAGAGGCCATTGTTGCTATTTGGATTCCAAAGTCAAAACATAGACAAACAATTGACCCAGATATTTCTGCCCGTAATTTTTTTAATTTATTCAAATTAGTTAGTTAGTTTTTAATTTATCCAAATTAGTTAATAAGTAATTTTTATATTAAGAACTGGAGGTAGTATTAAAGATTATCTTCGTGATTTACTGATGAGTCAAACGTAGGCCCATATTCTCGTGTACTTCATCATAAAGCTATAAGATTCCTGTCTTTCTGTACTCTTTTTATATATATATATATATATATATATTCGTGCAGTTCACTTCGTTAATCTATGGAGTTTTGCGACGATTTGTGTGAGATTTCACTATAGAACTTCTATAAATGTCTGGTTCTCATACTAGTAAAATTTTATATCTTTGTATTTTAACTGATAATCAAAATTTTATGAATTTGACGCTTATGTTAACCGAGGAGGATATAGCCACGGGGCTCACATCTGGAAAGCAGTTTCATGTGACATTGTCCCATATATATGAGCGCATATACATATATAGAGCTATAACGAAACTTAAGAGGCAACAGTATTAATTTAAATGAAGAGTGGCATGTAATTGATTAGCACTTGGGCAAATTAAAGCCACCAATGATTGTCATTTGTGAAAATAAAGTGATATGATCCTTTGCTTCTTACTAACCGAACCCAATTTGTGAGGCTGATCTGCTTTCAAACTTGTGTTTCCCTGTGATTCCTTTCATTAACCCCTTTATAAATCATCGTGATCATTAATTTGGATGATATCTGTGACGCGAAATTGATCCATAATACTGCAGAAATGCAGTTCACTTTTAGTGCTATCTGATACGCTTTGCAATTTTAAATAATGTTACAAAATCTCTAAATCTTTATATTACCTTCGGTCCTTAATATAAGACCTTGTTTAACTTTTATTTTGATCATAAATATAGTATTTAATCTACTTTGTCTCTCATATTTATCTATTTTTTCTCAAGATAGTCATTATAATCATGACAGTTCTAGCCAATAACTTGATTAGTAAGGATATTTTAGGAAAGAAAACACCTATTTGTTACAAATAACAAATTTAACTTATTTCCTTAATCTATTTAAATTAGTAAACTAGCTCTTACATTTAAAACAGGAGATAGTATAATATTTACGGATTGCATCCAAAGCATTAAGAAGCATATATATGTATTAGAATAACATCACACGATGGTAAATTCTGTTGTGGCCGAGTTGAATACATGGATTCTGACGTGAATATACCCAATCTCTGTACTGATAAAATAACGAAATTAAAGAAAATAAATAACTGCAGATAAATGAACATATAGGAGAAAGCGTCAAATAAAAAAACTTTGCTCATTAATTAGAGAACCCACCTGTCTGCATGCATGATGATGAGAATTGCGATGAGGGCTCAATTCCAGTTTGTAATTTTTTTTTTTAAAACCAAAATACCCTTCTTATTTACTCTTACTTGTCAATGCCCTCTCCTCCTTCAATAATTTGAGAATTACCTTTGTTGTATTTTTTTAAAAAATACTACTTTCGGTCTTTAATATAAGAGTTAGTTGACTAATTTGAGTAGATTAAGAAAACTAGTTGGATTACTTATTTGTAATAAATATATGTTGTTTTTCCTAAAATATCCTTACCAATTAAGTATATTAGTTAGAACTATCATTGTTATAAAGACTATTTTTGTGAAAAATAGATAAATGTGAGAGACAAAATAGATTGAAGTTTTATATTTATAACTAAATCCTTAATATAAGACCCATTTAACTAATTTGATTAGATTAAGGAAGTTAGATAAGTTAGTTAATTATAAGGAAAGTGACACATTTTTCCTAAAACACCATAATCATCTTTCTTAATACCACCTCTCCCTCTTCTACTTGATTATAGTTGAGGGAGTATCCATAGGGGTAATTTAGAGAAAATTGATAAATATGAGAAATGGGTAGACCAAAACCAACTCAAGAATTGGGTCCTATATTAAGGACCAGAGGAGTATTATATTAAAGAACGGAAGTAGTAGTTTACAAGCCGATTGTGAAATTTAAGAAAATTTTTGTCCGCCGGATGGGTCATATTATTTGGACTCTGCTAAATTCAATTCTACCGTTGAAGCATACTCTGCTGAGACTCTACACAGGCCTTTAAATATTGGCTAATCAATTCTGCTACGAAATTATACTTTCAGGACACTCGTGAATACTTCCGAGATATTTAAGGATTTTAATCCAAAAAAATATGGGAATGAAACATTAATTTTGAAACAAAATGTATTATATATTTAGAGATGAGACTGCTCATGACAATACAAGCAAGCACATGACAGCAAGCGCATGACGATATAAAGAGAATGTATTTTCAGTTGCGTTGATGCAAGCCAATCCCAGGCCCATAAGGAGTGGGCTACAGTGGAAGCCATAAATCGGACACCTACAAAATTGAAACGTGTTGGCCCAGAAGGATATTAAAATAAATAAATGAAAGTTCGATAAGTCATAAATTAATATCAAGAACAAATTTGACCCAAAAAAAATATCAAGAACAAATACTTGTATATATTAAACACATCAAGAACGTCATATATGGTTGGGACTTGGGACTTGGGACTTGTGAAATTTTCACTCTGTGAGCCGATTTTTTTTTTTTTTGAGAGAAAAAGGGCAGCAATGCAGGGGACAAAATAACAGGAGGCAGTATAGAGGGGGCGAAATAGTAAGAGAGGAATGAAAATGAAGAAGTTTGTAACAGAAAAGTGTGTTTGGGAGGAAATATGAAAGCAAAGGGATTCGCCATTAATGGAGGATTCCGTATCTCATTTCCAGTCCAAGTGTCTCTCTCCGGAGTCGGATCCATATATAAATATAATAATGCAACTCATTGTAACTCTTTAAACCATACTCATCTGATCATGCAATTCCAAGGACTTCCTCAGTTAATGCAAATCCTGCCACTGCCTTCTAACATGACAGTTGAAAAAAAAAATTACGAGTACTTATTTTATATTTTACTCCTTTGGAAATAAATAAATAAATATTCAGTTTAAAAGTAGAAAAATACTTACCTCAAGTTCTTTATATATATATATTTATTATATCAAGTTCTCTAATCACATATGGTCATATGTCTTATATTTTTCATATGGCTTTATATTTTAATAATAATATTTTAAAAATAAGACAGCGTTGAAATAGTTAAACACATATCTTAGGTATGCTCCCTCCTTTCAAAATAATTAATGACTAGGAGTTTTAATGATTTTTTAGTTATTTTATCATATTTTACCCCTCATTAATAAAAATACTAACTGCTGTGGAGTTCAAGCGATGGTTTGGAAAAAAGAAAAAGCCATCTAGCTACAATATATATGAAGATTTATTAATCAAATGCTATCAAAATTTTGGGCAATTTAATAATTTTATTATTAAATGAAAGTTATTTCAAAACATACCTAACAGTCAAGTTATATATTATTATTATTATTATTATTATTATTATTATTATTATTATTATATTCAGAGTCGACGAGAAGAAGATGAGAGCGGGTCCCATCCTAGCATGCTTCTGAGGTACTCTCTACATTATGAATGTCCAACTTGATATCATGTGGCCAGCTAAATACTTCCACATCATGCACATACATAATTTTAATTATAATATATTAATTAGCGGCATGCATGCATGATATATATATATATATATATATATATATATGAGATGAAGTTTGTGGCTGAGACAAGGGGAGGGCTTAAAAGCAGAAGATGGCCTACATATATTAACTCAAAAAGATGCTGCGAATTGAAGCCAAGGGAATTGAAATAGGCCCCTCTCCCACAATGCCTGCCTTTATTTCGTAGGTCGCTCTGCTCTCTCTCAAACTCTTGTGCACCGCATGACTTACTTAATTCTTCACAACATATCTTCCTCCATGCCTACCTAGCAGGCTTTCTTCTTCTTCTTCTTCTTCATCAATTTGCATGTGTGTGTATATATCTAACGATAACAATAAGCATTATCCTATTAAGCAGGGTTGACTACGTAAATTACACGACGCTATTGGACTCTGTTAACAACCAAGTACTTAAAAATTTACACACACACGTATATATCCAATATATGTGTGCTTCTCTTCTCTCCATTATTATTTTTGTCCATGAATCGAACTCTATCAACTCTTATTCTCTCTTCTCTGCCTCAATCTATACCTTTCATTCTAGTCCTTTTTCAAGATCGGCTGCCAAATTAAGTTTTATGTTCGGCCACCACATATATAGGTAGGAAAGTTTGAGGCAATATATATATGTGCATGATTTTTTAATTGGAAGCATATACATTAAACAGCATGATTAGTGTCTAATATAGTAATATGTTATATTACAGAGGTGTTTGCCATTACTAACCTGGGGTCGGGTGGAGACTGAAGAACAACACGTAATTGATTGATTAATATTGGGCATTCAGTGTTATCGAGGGATCTCTTTTATGATTGCCGTATCTGATCATTTCAGTATCTGGTCAAGGTGACTTTGTTTAATTATTATATATATGTATATATGGTGGTGAAAATAATTATTTTTATTGTTATATACTATCTCGGGTCTTAATTATAAGATATTATTTGGAGACTACAATTGAGGTCTTATAATTAAAACCAGAAGTAGTATTCTGTAAATGGCTAGGATCAGTTGAAGCAAGCACTTGCATGGTTAACCGTGGGAATTTTTTTTTTGAAGTGTGAATATATCTGAAAGTTTATTTTTAGTTTAATGTCGCCTTGAAGTGTTAAAAAAGATTAATATTATAATTTTATTAAAAAAACAAACATCAGCTCTTAAAATTTTTTAAAGAAACGATAACATCACTGCTTTTTTAAAACATCTTTGGGACCATATTCAGCTGAAAATTATTTAAATACTCATAAGTTTTTCACAAGTACTTTTCAAACAAAAACAATCCTCTAACCCCTTGCGTATGTGTGTCTATATATATTACATCTGATCCTCCTAAATATACTGTGTCAATTTATTTTGCCTCTCATATTTATATTTAAAAAAAAAATTCTTGTAGTTACACATGTTAAAAATTTTATGAAATGATAATTATAACTAATACACGTAATTAACAAGGTATTTTCAGAAAGACAACACATAATTATTACAATGAATTAATTTAACAAACTTTCTTAATCTACTCAAATCAATCAACTAAATTTTATACTAAGGAATATATATATATATATAAGATGAAGAGTCTTGGCAAAAGGAGGGTGCCTTTGAAATATTAAAAGCTTTGGGTTATATGACTAAAATTACCACATTCGAAGGTGTGCCTGAATTTTCCAGTTTAATTTGTGCGTCAGGTAAGCCAACGTCATGTGTGGGCCACTCAACTCTCTGCTTTGCCCCTTCCCAACACAATACGTACTGCTTGCTTGGCCTCGGATTCCATACTATACTTACTCCCTCCTAGCAACACCACATGTTATATTTATTTATTACATATCTCTCACATCATCATCATCATTATTATTTACTATTAATTTGTTTCCAAAATAATACTACCACTAGCTTTAAATGATAATAAAATTAGAAGTTTATTCAATTTTTAAATGCAATTATTAACTTTCAAGTTTCCTCTTAATTTCAATAATATTACATCGATCCTTAATATAAGAGCTAGTTAGAGATTTAATTTGATTCTAAGTATAAGATTACAATCCATTATGTATTCAGCATTTATCCATTTTGTTCTGAAGTAATTCTTATATTAATTGCACATGTTAAGGAATTACTATCAAAAGGTAATTCAAAAACACATGGGTATCATAGGAAAAAAATATTTATTTAACACAAATAACTAATTTTATTTATTTATTTGATATTTATAAATTAGTTATTTAGTTCTATAGTAATACTCCACGGGTCCTAAATATAAGACCCTTATACACTATAAGGGTTTTATATTTAGGACCGGAGGAGTATTGTATTTTTGTCACAGTCTAATCCATATAGTCATTAAAACATATATGTAAAGAGTGGATATTCATTTCAAACTCTAGGCAATGCATGCATTGATATAGATATAATTAATCTAAATTTTAAGTAATAAACTAAACACACACATATTATTGTAATTTGTTTTTTTTTAACATTTTAGTTAACTGTTCATCTCGAAACCACTTATTTATTTATAGTATTAATTATGAGAGCCTTTTTTTCATCTCTTATTTCTCCTAAATTATTTGATTTCAACTACCCTTTAATTTTTATTGGAAGTTCTAAACGAGACAGCCGGTAATTATGTTATTGAAATTATCCAACAAATAATCACTCTGGCCAAAAAAAAAACTTGGAATGCATGTGTTGAATGTGATTGAGATTGAGAATGAACACACACACACGGGACCATTTATTAGGTTCTGTTTGGTTCTGGGTTCTTTTTCTTTCTTTTTCTTCCTTCTTCTATTTTTTTTTATTTTTGCTTTTATATAATATACATATAATGTGTGGTTCTGCGAATCTGGGTCTAATAAATATACACGTGTTCATCAGCATTACCAAACACGAATATATAACAGCATGTATATGTGTGTGTGTATTTATACGTGTGTATCTATGCATGATTTAGGTTGGAATTATCATATCAAGTTTTTGGAAACCATGTAAAAAAAAAATTATATCGGACAATGCAAAATCGCTTAAAATAAATTATTCCAAATACTTTAGACTCGATTAGGCAGAGGAGGCTTTCTATATTTCTCAATATTAAGAAATAGAGGGAGGATGCTGCATCTGCTTATACGGCACCCAATATACCCCTTTTATATGATTCAATTAATCCTTTCCAAAGATGAAAAAACATGCATTCGTTCATTGTTTCTGTCACATATATGGCTTTCTAGAATATTCTATGGGGTTGGTATATCCATGATTAAACTATATTATTAAATTTACTCTAAAGCCCTAGCTGCTCATTCATAAAAATATTACTTTTGAAATTATATCCTGATTATAGTTTTGGTTCACATTTTTTATCTAATTATAATATTATTTTCATAATCTTAAAAATCATTCATTTACAACCTGTCAACTTATAGACTTATATATGAGTTGTCCATGACCACGTTTTGTTAAATTTTGGCAACGTGATCGCGTGTTAATTTATTATTTTAAATGTACATGGTTTAAACAGACAGATAGCCAGGAAAAAAAAAGAAAAAGAAATGTAATTCCCCGTACACACAAACACAACATGCTGTACACAATTTGTTAAGACATTATCTCAATGAATAGGTTGAAAATATGTGCGAGCCCGAGCGCGCACATATATATATATATACACACACACACATACATTCTATTAGTTTTATTTATAAAGCACTTTTAACATATTTCATACAGATTAAAGAAAATCTCAAACTGCATTAACTCTTCATTAAATTATAACAACTTTTTAACTTTACCCCTATTTAATATATATTCCTTTAAAAAAAATAACCATCTACACAATAATAAATAAAGGACAATATGATATATTTATGGTAAAAATTTAATGAAGTGACTTATAAATAGAACTAAAAAAATTCTTGTCTTTGCCCTATAAATAGAACTAAATGAGTATATATGAAGATTACCATCGCATTAATGCTCGAAATCCGATATTTTTTTCACTTCTTTTTTATTGGCTCCTTCTTATTATTACATCTGTTAAAATAATGTTGATCAAATGATGAATTTGGACTCTGAAGTACTTCCTCCAGTTCTATATATAAGTTTCAAATAATTGAATCATGTTTAATGAACTAATAGTTAAAATTAGTTAAAAATAATAAATATGTTAGAAATTATTTTTTTAAAATTTGCCCTTATTTATTAAAAAAGTAAATGAGAGGCAATAAATAAAAAAAATGATGAAAGTGAATATACGGGGTAATATTAACGAGAGAGAATACTAAATACAATCAACTAATGACAAAATAGAAAAAAATGTTTAGACAAATTCAAAAATAAAGCTTATATTTTGGACCAAACCTATCTTTAAAAATAAAGCATATATATATATATATATATATATATATATATATAGGACCGAAGGAGTATCTCTTAAACTACAAATACATAGCATGTTCGATTAATTATGAGAGGAGGGTCAGGTTTATAACTTTCAATGGACATAATTAGGATTTCGTCATTGTAACTTGGGGAACATATATATAATTATATAAATTCATTTATTAACAATTACGACGTCGTTACAACTTGCAATATTTTATTGTCCATGTAGTATTAAATAAAGGGATGGAATTATGAATATCATCACTCGCATATACGATTTATTAGATGGTCACCCACAAAGTTTTCAAATTCTTAAAAATTTCGCTTTGGGATTGAAGAGAGGGGAATTATTTGACGGTGCATAACTGCATATTTTCTGAGCAGTGATGACCACAAACAGGATAACATTTTAATTTTGGTAATTAATAATACATCAGAACTCCAACAACTCTGGGCTTTTATAATCAATTTAGCCGACATTATTTATAACATCTCTTTATTATGAAAATGGAAAAATAAAACCCCATTTTCAAAGTAGAAAAAAAAAGAGAGACGAGAAACAGACTCCCTTTTTTTTCTGATCAAAATAACCACTATTATTTTCATAGACTTAATTCAGATCTGAGGACACAACACTATTATTTAATCCATGTTAAAGATAATTTCATGGAGAACTTTAGAACGATTTCCTGGTTCATATTATTACTTCTTTCCGAAACGGTACTCAACTGTATCTTTCGATATTGAAAAGAATATGTAACAAATGTGAGAGTTTTAAACTAATTAGTTACTATTCTCTCTGTTCTCAATCTTCTCATCAACCCAAATATTTTTTTTGAAAAGATGAAATTTGGATCCAAGAAAAATGGTTAAATTAATTTCTTCTCCACTGCTGCTAGGTAGCAGAAATATAATTGCATGGGGAAAAAAGAGAAGAAATTGCATAACTAGCTAGTATTCTCAGATCACCTCCAAAAAGAAGTCACCAAATATTCACAGGAAAATTCAGTTTCTAACTAGATAAAATTACAATTATTTGGCCGCATGGCACATGCATACATACATACATATATATAGCAGGTTATGGAAGTGTTGTAATGTACGCTACAATTTGTTTCCCAGAGCAAGAAGATGACTATTATATCTTCATAGTCATGAGAGAAAGCTTAGAAACCAAAGCAGAACAAGACTCTCTAGCTAGCTAGTTATTATATAGAACCCAGAAAAAGAAAACAAAGAAACCTCTATTTAAAAACTAGCTGGTTTGATACAAATTAACTATGTAAGAAACTCTTACATACAGACTTTTTTAATTTGTACGAAAGCAAGAACAATGAGACTGTAAAAATCTCCCAATCAAAAGGCCCTCTCATGTTGAAAGATTAGTAAATTTTTACTGTCTCATTGAACACAGGCCGGCCAGCAGGTAAATTATTGATGATATGGCAGTTTAGTCCAGCTAGAATTTGTCCTTGGCCTGAAATAGGTCTGATGTAGTTTCCTGAAGTGACATGGTCAACAGATCGTCGTGTCCTTGTGGAGCTGCGACATCATCAAAGAGCCAATTCTCCAGAAGCGTGAAAGGCACGTGAGAATCCAAACTTGGCTTGCTTTCCTCTTGCTGTAAGAGGCTATTACTCTCTGTGGACACATCAGAAGAGTTGTTATTATTATTGTTCATGTTGTTATTATTGGAGGAGGAGTTATTGAAGCTCAAGAGAGAGCTATAGTCCAGGCCTTGATCTGGCGTTGTAGTCCCACTCCCGCTCTGTGCTCCTTCGCTCGACATCGAACCAGAGACCGAGTTTGGCGTCTTCTTCATCCAGTTTTGCAGAAGTCGAGCTATATTATCCGCACTCGACGCGTACGATGACGATGAAGGTGCTGTCTGTGTTTGGTCGGGTAGTTTTGTGGTGGTGGTGATGGGGTTGAAGGAGGAAATAATGGAGGGCTTATTATTATAATGAGTGGGAGAGATGGGGAAATTATGAGTGGTTAATGAAGGAGAGGGCTTGTCAATGGAGAGAGCTTCGCACAAGGCTTGTTTGGCCATGTGGATATCGGTCTGAAGTCTTCTTTCCCACTGGCCCTTGTTTGGTTGTGAAGATGATGACGACAAGTATCCACCGTCTTCCTGATCGTTGTTACTGCCACCTTCCATGGCGCCACCATTTTCTCCTTTCTTCATCATCAGCTTCTTCTTCAGATGCGTGTTCCAGTAATTCTTTATGTCATTGTCTGTTCTCTGTGGGAGGTAAGAAGCTATGGCCGCCCACCTGCACTCATTTTACGTAACAAACACACGCCTCATCTCTACCGGATTCAACCGCTTAAAACAGATAAATTAACAACCTTTTCTCAATTCTTCGATGTCCTCGTCCTTAACAAAGTTCAGAATTTACTCTAGATATAGAGTACAGACACAATATGTATAAATATATACCTATTTCCGAGAAGAGCTTGAAGGTGGATGATCATCTTCTCTTCATGCTCCGTGAAGTTGCCGCGTTTGATGCCTGGGCGAAGATAGTTGGTCCATCTCAGTCGGCAGCTTTTGCTGCATCTCATCAAACCTTTCACAAAGAAATTAAAGAAAATCGAAATTAAGGAATCAATGTCGATAATCATACCTAGAAAACCCAGAGAGAGAGCGGCAAGTGAAATTGATGAGATTGGAGATAACTGGAGTTACCGGTATTGGTGGGAACTGATCTCCAATTGCCAGGACCGTGTTCTTGGATGTAGGAGACCAAGACGATGTCTTCTTCAGGAGTCCAAGGTCCTTTCTTAACCCCAATTTTGTCACAGCAGGGAGGTCTCCCCATTACGGTCTCTCTCTTTCTTCTCAACAAGAAAGGAAGGAAGAAGTAGGCAGAGAGATCTTTAAAGACACACAAGCTCTCTCTTCCTCTTTCTCTCTTTCTGCCTTTCTCTCTCTTGGGTTTCCTTCTTCTGAGGAATCCAGTGACAAGCGTCCACAGTTGAAGGTGCCTTGTATATATACACACAAAACACACACACGTATATTTCTTTTATTCTATTTATAAGTCACTTTCAACATGTTTTATAAGACTAAAAAAAACTCTAAATTTCATTAATTCTCATTTAAAATTCAACGATTTTTCTTTTTATTCTTATTTAATATAACATTATACCTCGTATAAACAAAATTAATACAATAATAAATTAAGAATGAAATTATGCGTCCATACAAAAATTTTCTCTTAGTCTTTTATAAATAGAATCAGAAAATGTCTTCTTTTTCTGCACTATAAACAAGACGAAGAGAGTACGTACGTATAAAGAAGAGAGAAATTAAAGAGGCGGTTTCGCGACTGAGCAGTAACTAGTCTCTGATCTCTATCTCTTGAAAAGTAATGCTCACAAAACTGCATTTACTCATGCGTTGCACAGAGAGAGCAACTAGCCTCTAATCTCTATCTCCAAAAAGTTGCCCACTGTAGACGGAAAGAGAGGCATTACTTCGTAGGTGATTAATAATGCGGTGAACGTTGGTTTGACTGTTGTTTTCGTAAATTGCTAAAGGCAATATGAACGCACAAGCTGCCCTTGTGTGTAATTAGGTGATTAATAATTTATTGACTAAGTGTTTTCTTTTGGTCCTTTTAAGCAATTTTCTCTCTAATAACAACACCTGACCTCGTGATATGCGCGTGATAATGACGTGGCTTGGAAGTTTTCATTAAGGTACGCCTTTCCCATGCACATCACACGCCCACCATCCACAAATTCAATCCCTCGTGTCGGTCACTAAATTGACATTCATAATTATACTACTATTAAATTACGTAAATTAGTGCTGCTATTTCTCTTCTTTTTACAAAATACTCGTATTCAGTATTCTAATTTTAACATTAATTTTTCAATTTAACATAATTTGAATTAATTAAGTTAATAATGCTTTCATTCGTATTGTTATGTATAAAATTAAATAGACTTAATTTTCTCTCACTTTGACTTAAGGGAAAATAATGTGACAGAAATTTTTCTATAGACCGTAGCTAAGAAAATTAAACATAAAAAGGTCTAAAAATTTTTTTATAAGTTTAACTTGTAAATATGAAAGTTTGACTCGTTGATCTAAATTGTTAAATTTGACTTATACATATGCACATTTGACTTGTCTATATAAAATTTGCCTGTATTTAATTTCTTACCTAGAACATATGATTTTTTTTTAAAATAAGAAGACTTACAAACATGATGCATCTCTAGAAAGATACTCCCTCCCGTCCTAACTACTAAATATGAGTTAGATAAGATGTTTGCTTTAATTTTAACTATAAGATATTAATTCATTTTGTCTTTCAAATTTATAATAATTTCATATCCTATTTACATTAAAGTGTAGTTTTTATACATATAATTAAAGATGATATTTTGTAGAAATGCACACATATTTATTATAAATAATTAATTTATTGATTAATTTTTTTAATACCTATAAATCAGCTATCTAATTTTTACATTAAGAAGTAGTAATATAATATTTAATTAATCTAATATAATTTTGTATTGACAATGTTTTTTAGATTACAATAATTATTCTCTAACAAAAGAAATGGTGATTACAGATTTTGCATAAAATTATGATAGATTATCCAAAGTCTTTAAATTTTTTAACATTACATGAATTTTTTTTATTTCTAAATATGATATAAATTTCTCATAAAATAAAAAAAATTACATAAATTTTCTTTGAAAAAATTAAAATGTGTATATAATAAATTATATAATATTCTAAATTTTAATAAATTTTAATAAATTTTATTTTAAAATTAAATTCTTTGATGGTTTTAAAAAATAAAATTTTATTTTTTAATTGAATGAACAACATTTTTGTATTTTTAAATTAATTTTTATCTAGGTTGTAAATTTTCAGAGAAATCAGGTTTAATTTAGTAAATTTTATTAATTCATATTAGTTTTAAAAATAAAATGTAGGAGAAAATATAGGAGATTTGGATGGGACAATATGATATTTTTAAATTTATATTTGAATATTTGGTCATTTTAAATAATTTTAATTTTTATGATCCTTTCTCATAAATATCATTCCCTATTGGTCTTTATCTCTGATTCTCCTTTTATCTTTTGGTAAGCATGCCCTCATACACAAGATAAGCTTTGTTACAAACGATATATAGGAAGGTTCTCCCAACATTAAAAATCATAGCTCAATCAAAGCTAGCAACAAGCTTGAGGATAGAAAAAATCAAGTTAAAAAAAAAAAAGCAAAAAGACAAAACAGCGAGGTTAAGTAAAGATAATGAAGAGAAAATGACGGGGGGAGGGGGTTAGTTCTAAGGATAGGCCCATATTGTTCCTTCATTTTCGGGTTTTGGGACCATCCCCAATGGTCAAGAACAAGGGCATGGAGTCCTACCCATTTAATGGCCTCACATTAATCACCCATTATAATTTATACTATTATATAATTAAGTTTTATTCTTACAAAACCCCAAATTAATTCCACTTCCCCATAAAATATGTTTTATTATTACATATCAACTGCAGATACATGCTTAAGCCCATCAAAAATTCCCATCCTTCTCCTCTCTCTCTCTCTAGCTATTTATTGCTATTGGAGTAAAATTTTGTTTTAGATAAAATACTCCTTCGATTCTAAATATTCGCCATCTGTTTATTTTTTTAATAATATAATTAAACAGCATGCCGCAAGTATGTTAACATCATCCTCAAATCTAAGACTTCATCCAAACGTAACAGGTAGTATTGTGTTTCGTTGGCAAAATAAATCTATCCAATTCTTAATATAATACTATATCTTATTCTTAATATAAGTGCTCGTTTGATTTTTATTTTGGTCATAAATATAAAACCCCAATTCACTTCGTTTCTTACATTTATTCTTTTTTTTCAAGATAGTCCTTATAATAATAGTAGTTTTAATCAATACACCTGATTAATAAGGATATTTTAGGAAAAACAACACCTATTTGATATAAATAACTAACTTAGCTATTTGCTTAATTTATTTAAATTAATCAACTAGCTCTTATATTAAGCACCATAATAATTAATTATCTATAGTTAAATTCTGCTTGTCCTCCTCTCCGTTCCTTGGGCACGCCGAGCACTCATTGCACTATATTTTTATCAAGACTGATAATTACAGCCAAGAATCATTTATCGTCTCAGACACAGAGCTCTAATAAACCGGTTGACGTCTAATCGTTTTTATGTGCATAAAGATAATATTACGTGTGCGGAGAGCGATTACAGAGGAGACGTAGCATAACTTCTGGAAGATTCTAGGGGATCAACTAGAAAACAAGTAATCAAGAAAACATAAATTAAAGTGGGGGTGACATAAAATAAATATACATATATACGAAATTACATTAATGACAAGAGTGATATCTACAACTGTAATTGGGATGCAATACGTGGGCTCCATTGAGAGGGATATCTACAACTGTTTTGGAGGACCTACCCTTTTCCCCAAACTTCAATTCCCAAAGATCAGCTTAATTTCCCACCTCAATATAAACCAAACATTTCTGGTCATTTCTTCCTAATTAAAACGAAAGCACATCTTCAATCAACGTCCACCACACACACACACACACACACACACACACACACACTTCAATATTATATTCCCCGCCCCACATCTTCTTTTTAATTCATTTTTATTCCCATCTTGATTCTTATTAACTGAGTCCTTGCTTTAGGTTAATTTTGCATGTATTAATTATCTTTAAAAGTTGGATTGTATTGATATCTTTTTTAGTCCCTCAAATTCAACCTCATTTTAATTTTGAGTCTTAAATTTTAACTCAGTGACTTTGGTCTTGGAAACCTCACAATTCAAAGATAAAAAAATCTTTAGGTGGAACTAAAATGAGGTCAAAATTTTAGGAAACAAATTAAAATTCATTGGTTTCAAATTTTAGTCATCAAAACTAAAACAAATTCAAACTTTAGAGACTGAAGATATAATATATACCGTTCTTGCTATAAAACCTGACTCTATAATTATATGAAATCGAGTTTTGTTTTTGGAGTGAAGAGATAAGATTTCATTTTCAATGTGAACTCACATGGATTATAATTATGACTTCAGAGTTTTGACATCTTTTCTCTGCAAACATGTCAAATGTATTAACTGCTTTGCTGCTAACTTCTTCGTAGTTCTTAGTGTGATCCTTCGTCGTCTAAAGGATGATTAATTCAGATAAGCACACATCCTCCATTATTTTTCAAGTTCAGCTAATTACCAATTATTTAATGTACACCTCGTCTTAATAATAAAAGAATGATTATATATCACTTTGTATCTTAGATCAAGAATAAAACAATATTTTTTTAAACAGGCAGAGTATTTTTTTATATATAAAAATATTACTTCTTTGGCAAAAAAAATGTATTTCAATTTACATAAAGTGGAGAAAATGAGAGTGATGATACGCATGGCACCTAATAAGACAGCGTGCTTAATTCATTAACTATTTAATTAGTTCATTTACAATGAAAGGGCAATAGATACACTAGGCCCAGAGGTGCACGTGTCGCATGAATGCCCTCTGACTATAACAAGACCAGATACCAAAGTCAAAAGTAGTCAGAACGGGGTTATTAGAGTTGGAGACGTAAATCTTATTTATAACTCTTTCCTAATATATTTTACACAAATAAAAAAAATCTTAAATTTTATTTTATTTAAAATTTAATAATTTTTTTAACTTTAGACCTATTTAAATATATTATATCTCATGTAAACAAAGTCAATATAATAATAAGCGGAAGGTAAAATTATATATTTATAAAAAAATTTCTCTCAGTACTCTATAAATAGGACAAAAAAATCTCCTCTTTTTACCTTATAAATAGGATCAGAAGAGTACTAACTAAAGTCAGGGTAACAACTATATATGTTTCTCTGAATTGTTTTTAATGTACAAATATCAATTTTTTTCTTGTTAATAGATAGTGTTATTTATATTAATTAGAGCATATAGGCTCCAAATTTTGTACAGACCATATGTAAGATGAACAATAATATTCATAGATTAATATAGCGTGGCTTTCGATAAAATATATATTACCTTCTAAAAACTTTGTTAGTGTGTTTGCGTGCGTACATAGATAGTTGAAGATTTGCCCGCTATGTTAGATCACTAATTCTTTTTTACAACAAGTTCATCAAGAACTCACTAATTATATAATCATGTTTAGCTCGATTGGATGCTGATCTCTTGGCTAGGTAATGAATACAATAAAGTAAACCTAGAGATATTCATCAAAGTACAAAATTTATTGCACAGTATATAAATATTTGTTTTCTTATTCAATTTCTTCTTCAGACTGAAGATTCTTATATTCTTGTGCAATTTAAATGTTGGGATAATGGGATGCAATCTCCTTCTAGCGATCTCTTCATCATATCTTAGATTTCTTCAGTGTTATAATGAAATGAATATTCTGATTAACTACGATAACTATTTAAGATTCTTTCCGACGATCATAAAAATAATTAAGTGGTGGATTAAAGTCAAACAGTTGATACTAACCAACTTAAATGAAAATAATTCGTAAGAAAACCTTTCTTCATGTCGCTTGAATAATTAAGGTTCATAAGTCCCAAACACAGAGCGCACAATGATTTTGGTATTTTAAATTCTGAAAGTATTTTACAGATGATTCCAAATTTCCATCGTATGTAACCAAACATAAACTCGTTTAATTTTCAACTCTGGTAAAAACTCGTCGGCTGATTGAACACTTCAGTCAGCCAAAAGACCCAGAAAGGTACGCATGAATGAAACTCTGTTAAATTTGATTACAATCATATCTGTAACGAACCAGTTCCACGTATTTTATGTCGTCTCTGATAAATTGATAATCATAGTACATACGATATGGTAAACATATAGTACAGAAAGAGAATTAAAAGCGAATACGGATGATCAGTATCAAAAATCTAATCTCGCAGGTAGGAAGTTAAATTATATCAATATGATTTACCAGTGTGTGCGCGTGTGTATGTTGTACGTGCCGATGGAAAACAAAATGGAGAAGGTGCTTAAATTCAATGGTGCATTTAATAAGCGATAACGGACTTCAGGAACAGGAAAAAGAAAGGTCAAACGATGTGAGAGAATTGTGAAAGTTAATGATAAAAAAAAAAAAAACAGTAATATATATATGTGCATTAGTAGCTAGGAAGAAAAGTCTGGGCCTACATATAAACGTGTAAAGATCAATGAAACGGCATTAATGGGACGGAGGTCGGAGGATGATGCCGACGGGCACAGCGACACGTCTAAATCCAACGTTAATTGCATTGGACACCAACGTCCACGCTCCTCCGAGGTGGGAACTACGGGGAAGTGTTCGCGCAGCTTAATTACCAAAAGCTGCTTGTCGATATTTCATTTTTCAAATGAAAATTAAATGATCCACAACTAACCCCGATGCAATTCATTATTATAGCTTACTTAAAAAACGGTTCACATTTTTTCAAATTCTTAAAAAGAAACCTCTACTATTATCTTCTTCTTCTTCTTTTTTTTTGCTAGAGGAGAAAGTAACAAAAAGGACTTTCAATATATTCCTTTGATTCTATTTATAAATCACTTTTAATATGTTTGACACAGATCAAGAAAAATTTTAAATTTCATTAACTCTCATTTAAAATTTAACAATTTTCTAATTTTATTCCTATTTAATATATATTATATCTCATGTAAATAAAGTCAACACAATAGTAAATGAGGGGTAAAATTGTACATCCGTAGAAAAAAATTCTCTCTATCCTGTAAATAAGACTAAAAAATATCTTCTCTCTCTGTGCTATAAATAGGATCAGAGAAATAATTACAAGCATTTGTGAGGAAAACATTTAATACTCTATACATTTTGCAATATGACTTATATATTGAGAATCATAAAAATTTTCTGGAGTATTGCGACGTATAATAAAATTTAAAAATAGAAGTCTTTATGCATGCCAAGACTAATCCCCAAATTAAGCTGCAGTCAGCTATGCTAACAATTAATTTTTATCTCTTCATTTATTCAGTACTCTCTCTATATATATTATTTATATCAAATTGTATTATTCAGAAGAAAAAAATTGGGCATAGCTCGTGCCTCATGGGTCATGTCACCACCTCCTTCAGCTGTACGTTTCATGCCCCCAGTACGTGCATTGTCAACTTAATTAGATATAGTTAAAGAACAACATATATAATAGTAGTAATCATCATCATCATTATTGGTGCGCACCGTGTTAGGTGATGATTAATGACCAGTAATTAACATATGGAGGGCTCAAATAAAGGTATTGTCCTCAATAAGCTGATAAGCCAAAGTGGGCTCGGGTCGGAAAAAAGACGGTTTGGGGTTAATTTATTTTCCTGCGGCTTGCATTAAATAATACTACCTTTAGTTCTAATTATAAGACCTACTTTGTAGTTTACAAACAATATCTTATAATTAGGATCGGAAGTAGTAATTAACATGCACTGCTTATATAATTTAGAGACACACGCATGTAAGTGCAGTGGCCTTTTGTTTATTTAGTTTTTTCACTCTCATATATACCCCATACGGTACAAGCCATGACGAGAGAAAGAATATGCGTGGGGGATGTTCTCATGTATAAGGCACCTACCTATTTAAATATTTGAACTCTGCGTTAAAATTTTTAATCATACCCCTAACAATGATGACTATTATTGTCATCATATATAGCAATCTGCGCCAACTAACATTTTAATACGGTCCTTCTTTTTTTTTTTTGGGAAAATGACAAAAAGGAAGGAAAAACAAGAACCATCCAATTAAATATATGCATAATATGCCAGCTGCTTCTGGAGAATACGCTCTTATCCAATTAAACAAGAAAGTGAATTGGATATACGGCTCTCTTTATCATGCATTTGAAATGTAAAATTGCGTAGTTTATCACGTAAATGGGGAATCCAATTTGGAATGACATTGAGTCATTTATTTAGTTACTTAAGTTGGTAAATCAATGAGTACAATATTGAGCAGTGCTAATATATAATAGTAAAACAGTATTTAAAAAAAATAGCTCCAAGGGGAATAACAAAAAAAAAATGAAGCACTGCTAATATGATGGACTTGGTAACTGATAATTTCGGTGGTTTAATTAATAGAGAGACAATAATGTTAAGAAACCAAAGCCCCTCAGTTTGACCTCTAATCAAGCTAATTATAAACTGCATAGGTTAGCTAGCTGTAACAATTAAATAGCAAATAAACGACAAAAATTAGGTATGGAAGTTTAGTGTTGTAGGTAGGAATCAATCCTCTGGCACAACTTTTCCTTGACTGGTGTTAAATTAGCTTCTCTAAATATTTGCTTATAATTGACACGCGTATATATCTGTCATGCTTGAGTAGTAAAAATATTATTATCTCTCATCATTTATACATGATACTACCTCCGGTCCTAATTATAAGACCCAGTTGACTTATTTGAGGATATTAAGGAAGTAAGTTAAGTTAGTTATTTGTAATAAATAAGTATTGTCATTCCTAAAATATCCTTGTTAATTAAGTGTATTGGCTAGAACTATCATTATTAGAAGGACTATCTTGGAAAAAATGCATAAATATGAGAGACAAAATGGATTGGGGTCTTATAATTAGGACCAAATAAAAAGTCAAATGGGGTCTTATATTAAGGACCGGAAGTAGTATATCCTAGCCAAGAATGGGTCTTAAAAATATTTTTCTATATGGGAGGATTCGAATTATGCTTTCAACCGAGTCAGACTATATAAATATATATATATTTTTTAAAATTAAAACCTCGAACAGTACTTTAGCCCTTCCAACATATATATAATATAAGGGCCATTATGGTAATATCGTATGTCAGTTCTTAACCAATTTTAGTGGTGAAATGAGAGAGCTTATTAGATAGAATTGTGCATGCATGGATTTGAATGAACGTCCGACCAAAACAAATTCTGTCCCTCCACACATTTGTGCCGTACGTGTTTTCCGGTCTGAAGTTAATTTACCTCTTTGATTAATTTAATTCATTAATTAAATTAAATCATTGTTTTTAAAGAAAAAATGAGGAGTATCCTCCCTCGGGAAAAAACTAATACTCCTATCAACTCAGGGTATTAAAGATGTTTTCAAAACTAGATTTACTCTATATACAAAATTTGAAAATTGAATTCTTAATTATTTTAAGAGATTATGACTTTTTCTTTTACGTATTCATGATAATCTAAGACCTTGTTTACAATTTCATTACTTATATTAAGTATTTATAAGTATGTTCACATAAATTGAGATAAAATTTTATTTACATATTTATTTTGTATCTCGTGAATCATGATTAAAAAATCACCTTTAAAAAAGACTCGTGCCATCATTTCGAACATGTCCTAAATTAGTTTGATAAGTGTTCAATTTAACAATAATTCCTTTGGTTGTATTTATAGAGTAGAAAGAAAAGATATTTTTTTTGTCCTATTTATAAGGAACTCAGAGAAATTTTTTATGGGTGTATAATTTTACCTTCTATTTATTATTGTATTGACTTTGTTTGCATAAAATATTATATATATTGAATAAGGCTAAAATTAAAAAGTTATTGAATTTTAAATAAGAGTTAATAAAATTTAAAATTTTTCTTGGTCTGCATAAAATATGTTGAAAATAGTTCAGTGAAAAGTATATGAAATGCATGGTGGGTTTCAATAAAAATGGTAATGTTTAATCAACTTAGTTTCCCCAACTATTAAATCAGGTCAAGAGTACATATTATCAGTTATTAATGTCTTTTGTTTTACAAATTAAAAAATTACGAGTATATTATTAATTAAGAAAATTAAAAATGAGGCAAATAACAAAGGTTTGCAATTGTTATCTGTAATCCATATCTACAAATCCATAGCTACGAAAAATTTGCACAAATCATCATCAACTATGCATACATATAATTCATTTATTCGTTATAATTCTTTTTATTTATTCTTTTAGATATTAGATATGTCTGACTCATCTTAAATAATTGTGATGTGATAGATTTATATTTAATTTCTCTTCATTTTAAATAATTGGGCATATTAATTTGGAGTCCCTTTAGCCGGCCCAACACGTGGCAGAGAGAACGTGGCCAGCAATTAACCTTCAGATTCAGAAACAGAAGTTGATTTTTGTTGTTGTTTAAAGTTGTCGGTTTTTTTGGACCCAAAAAAAGAAGAAGTTGTCGGTTTGTTTTTTTTTTGCCATTGTTTAAAGTTATCATAGATGGATTAATAATGATAAATATTCCCTCCGTTCTTTTTTTTTTATAAGTAATAATTATCATCTTTCTCTTATCCGTAAATATAAACAATATTTATAAGTTGTTTTAAATTTTTATAGAAAATTTCTTATTTTACCCCATTAACTACTTATTTTGACAGTACCTAATATATTTATTATCTTATTTTTCAAGTTATAATCTCTCTCTCCAATAAATAAGGGTATTTTGGAGAAAGAATTTTTAATTTCTACCCATTTATTATTTTTAACTAACTTTTTGATATACCTAATAGAATCTAAGGTTGCTTATAAAAAGAGGAAGAACTATTAAATAAATCCCTTCTCTTCAAGATGTTAGATTATTATAAATAGAAAAATTAAAGTTAGCCAGGTGAATGTTGAGTTGGTTTGTTTTGTTGTTGTATGTGGTGTTTGTGTGTGTGTGAAAGCGAGAATGAGACTTTTTTCTTTTTTTGTGGAAAACATTGGGTTGGTTTGTTGTGTGTTTGAAAAAGAAACTACTATGGAAATGGATTTCGTTAAACGGTAGGAACTTAATTTTCTTTAAATAATATTTTTATGCACGGGACACATAATTAAAGGATATATGATAAAATGCCAATAACCATTTGAAATGGCAACAACCAGTTGCTTTAGATTTGATAACGTGACAATTTTATCAAACATAGAGGACTAAATTGTTTTGGGGGGGGGTTGATAGGGGCTAAATTGATAATTAAGCTGGACGTAAGAATCAAAATTTTATTATCCCAATTGTGTTGCAAAATTTCTCTCGAGTAGAGCCCATACGCTTCTATGGTTTTTTCTTACAAGTTCTTATTAAAAATAATATTGTTCAAGGCTTTCTAGTTGGAATTCAAATTTCAGTTATATTGTGAGGAATTAATTCTGATCCAATCTCATTTACAGATATTAGCCCGTAAAAAGGAATTGTATGAAATTAAATTAGAGATGAATGCATATAGGATTATGAACGAGGTGAGATCTTCAGAACGTTCATGCTTCATATAACTTGTCACGTACGAGAGATCCTCTTTCCGACACCACAGTCAATGTCGTGGGACCACCATTTGAGTTTACTACCCCAAGAAATAAAAATAAAAAATCAACGAAACCTCTTCCAACAATAAAATCTATTGGAATTTGGAAAAAAAAAGAAGTCACAGCTCACTTCGTTTTTTTTTTTTGGACTTTCTTACCTCTGACTTAGTTTTCTTTTTGTTCTTGTTTTTATGTTGTTCTTGTTCTGTGTGCTTTTTGTTTAGTTCTCAGCCCATCAAACAGAGTCTTTGATGTACATGAGATGGGTTTTACAATGTGTAGTTGTTTTACTTTTCAACGAAGCTCAACAGGGAAAATTACTTAAAAAAGCAACACAGCTCACTTCATTTAAAATATATTCTGTCGATGGATCAGAAGTAATAATTTCAAAAATTACAAACATTTAATAGGCGGAGCCCATCTTGATCAGCTCACGAACCCAAGCCGCGAGGCTAGTACTGTCTCAACCAGTATTAACACTTAATGTTCTGCACTGAGTAATGAAATCCCATTCTCTGATCTTAGCTTTCTCTGGTTTAAAGGCTGATATCTTTCATATTTAGGCAATGCAAACAACAAATAAAGGAGAACATAACTCTAATGGGTGACATAACGTTCCAATGACGTAACCTTGCGATCTGATGGTTTGATTGGGACACCAAGAAAATGGTACAGAGGACCACAGCAACAAATGAAGAGGCCATAGCATTGAACACAGCAATCTCTTAAAGTTTAATTTGTGGAAATAGCAAAGGATAAGTCAGAATCATCCATCAATTCCCTTCTGTTTATCCATTTATTAATCCAAAATGGCATCACCTAATCACAGTGATAGCACTTAAATGAATAACAATAAGCCGTACTGTTTTTCTGTGTCGGCACTGCATTCTGCGTCCCCCATTTTAATTGTTCATTTGGGCTACACTAAAAATATCATTCAACTTCATTTCATCAAATCCCATTAAACAAAACTCAATCTTTCATAAATACTCAACCATTTTTGGTGCGGAAGGCTGCTTTTGATGTAAACAAACTTCTTCAATGCTCCTCTTTTGCATCTGAAAAAAAGTTAAATATAACCCGGAAAGATACTGCTGTCATTTAAGAATTTGATTGTAACCTAGTTCTCCACATTGTGGTAATTTTGTTTTTTGAAGAAAATAAATTCAAGGGTGGCTCCTCATCTCCATTTGATATAAGATCTAAGAAATGGGAGATTCTGCCAAATGTTTTGTAGTCTAATGATGGAATATCTTGATGTCAAAGATTCGATCTCGCTTCTAATATGAGATTGTTAGGGCTGTCCCTCCAATTCAAGAAGGTGTACTGTTTTTGAACGGAAATTAATGGCATGAGTTCAATGATGTGCCCTGATCTCGCAGCTATGTGAAGTGTAGGTGCGTAGGAGTAGGGCATCTTGTGTTGGCACAGAAACAGCAGTGAAGGGATCTTCATCTGAAGTCTTCAGCCACATGAACACATGACCGTACTCACCTTATTATTTGGTGCTTTAATCACAGGTCACATTACATTATGTATCTCACCCACCCCCTTTACCTCTCCCACTTATTGCATATGCCTTTGCGATTCCCTCTTGCATATAAATTCTGTATAAACAAAACAAATACATGCCATTTACAATTTTCTTCTTTTGCCTTATTTCCCCCTTTTTTCATACGTATAACTATATTCAGTACAAAAAAAGGTTAAAAAGATGTATACTATTATAGCTACAGAATATTAATTTTATGGCTGCTTTTTTTTTCACCTGTCAAAGTGGGGAACTTGGGGATAGGTGTCCAGGACGATGCCCTACAAGGGTACGGCAAGAAAACATAATAAAAGGCACTGGCCAATTTCCAGCAAGCGAAGGTGGGGGGAATTGGGAAATGACCACTGAGATCTAAGAGGTGACATTGGAGCCTTGGCCATTTACCATTCCGATTCACATTCGTCAGACACGCACTAACCGATAACCGGGATTTCTTTTTCAATATCAATATCACTTGAACATACTCCGTCCCACAGCCTCTTTTTTTTTTTTTGGGGAATACAGGCATTCTCATAGTTATGTAATATACGCATGGCTCCATTATTTTTTTTTTTTTTGGTGAACGCATGCTTGCATTATTTGATCACCTGTTATGTGTTCTCTACTTTTTCTGTAACATTTAGAGAGAGAGAGAGAGAGAGAGATTTTATACTTGTACGAGTTTACAGGCTTGTCACAAACCACAACACAGAATAACCTCTTCCAGGTCTGATTTCTGGTTCATCATTAACAGATTGCCTCCTCTAATGTCCTATGCTCCAGTTCATCCAGATAGCTCCGGAATCTATAAAAAGTACGAATATACAAAATAGGGATTATGTCCAAAAAGAAATCACGCTTGTACAGTTACCCTCATGTTTATCTTTGCACAAACTTCATTCTTCCATATATGAATACTGGGACCTCCAAAACCTCACCAACACGTAAAAGGGGGAAACCTGTAGCAGAACCGTGAACACCAATGTTAAGCCCGGGAGTCAAAACATTCTTGCAAGAACTGGTGAAGCTCTTCCGCAACAATAGCAGGATACTCTTCTTGTGGAAGTAGAGCACCTGGCACCTCCACAAACTTGGTCACTCCTTTGGCTCCTTTAAGAGCTTCCATCTCTGCCCTTGACCTCTTTGGAGCTCCTTTGGTTGATACAACAAGGATGGGTGTCTTTCCTTCCAAAGATGCAAAGAGTTCAAGGAACTCCTCGCGAGATGTTACAGGGTCCAACTCCCCAGTCAAGAAAGCAGCAGGCAAATAACGAGCTCCTTTTTGTTTTGTCAATGCATATCTGCTTTCCACAATTCCTGGAGTCACGTTATCAGGGTTTGCATAGACGTGGGATTTGTACTGTGATTCAATTGCCTTCTCATTGCTCACAAGCATGTTGTACATCATCCAGCCAACAGCAGGGGCCTTCAAGGTGCCTCTTAGAAGGCCATACCTGCAAGTTTTATGATGGGGAACAGATACCGGTTATGCTCTATTGTGAAACAAGTTAATCTGCTAATGGCAGGCATGATTCTTTAAATTGTATAGCCACGTAAAATGTACATGCGAACCAAACAACATTTGGCAGAGTAGGGAACATCTATGAAAAGGCATGCCGAGACCTGTAGACAGATAGATGAAATAATGGGGACGAAGTTAAGCTAAGGCCACTGATTTCAAATTGCAGCAGAGATATGTCAGATCATGAGTAATATTTTCTTTTCAGTAGAACATAAAGCCACATGAAGGAAAACGGTAAATTCCACTTGAATTGGGGCACGAACCCACCTTGTTTCCATGCTAGAATCTCGACCAAACACAATAGGAAGGGGCCCGGCCCAAGTTGGAGCAACAGCAGCTACAGCTTTGGGCTTCACCAAACCCTTTTTTGCAGCACGAAGAACTATTGATGCTGCATGGCCTCCTCCGAATATTACTAAATCATTTTCTGGTTTAATAAATATTGTTAGTACACTAATTAATCACCCAACATATCAAAATACTCATTACTCATACAGGGAAAAATATATAACTACTGGAGACCGCCAAGTGAAGGCAAGCCCAAACAAGTTGTCAAGAATAACTAGCTCCTAGGATTTAAAAAATCTGGTAAACATGGCGCTTGATACAGGAAACAGAAGAATTATGTTATGATAAAAAGCAATTGCTAATTGCATATAAGTCACAGGGAAGGAGTAACTATTACAGTTATGACTGTTTAACACAGTAACAGCCATTCATTGTTTATTTATGCATATAATCCAGGAATGGAGATAAGAGTTCAGGTCAGGTAGGAGTAGGACTGACATAGTCAGAATCATGTGAGCACTAGTTGTAAACACTACACCGTATAAAATTTTAGGACTTGAAGTGACCAATCAGGAAATCCCTCCTTCAACTGTCTGCAAAGACCATTTCCCATTGTACCAGAAAGGATGACCATCATTTCTAAATTCTTGCTTTCTCATCCTCAGAAAATTTAAAAACCAGCCCTCAGGGGCCCTTGCAAGCAGTCACAGTATATATTTCAAAATCAACATTCACTCACGCCTAGCTTAGTAGTAGCTTCCAGACAAAGAACTCTTTTAACAGTGAAATTCAATAGATTATACTCCTCAAACTTCCGAATAAATAACAGAAGACATATCCTAGTTCAAACTGCTCTAAACAAGAAAATAAGTAAATTATCAGGCAGATTTTTCTAAGATGCGAATATCAATCGTATCTGCAATGTTCCCGTAGTGTGATGATGTTAAACTAGTAGCAAATAGGTAAATTACATAATCTCCCCTAAGACTGTGCTAAATGACAATTAATATTGCTTTTGTCCAAAAACCATTATGTGGTTCTTTTGACATGGATATATATTGCAGATAACTCCCCTCTAATTTACTTCTCAATGAAGTTACCTTTTCACACAATATGCATTCGTTCTAAAAAAAACCAAAACAATACTTGGCTGTTTTTTTTCAATAACATCAAATTAACATTCCTTTACAGTAATATTAAAAATATTAAAAATAAAATCATTTTTTGGGAGTGCAAAAATAAATTCAACTTCGTTCACAGGAATCGGAATATGGATCTTCGCTATATATGTGAAATGTCAGAGGAGCAAAATAAGATTCTTGAAACAAGAGATCTGTGTAATTTCGCCAAAGAAGTTAGCGTAATTTATTCTGAAGAAATATAGCTCAAAACTGCAAAGGATGACCCCCGGGGGGGTTGGCCAAAGGCTGTTCGTAATAACCTGGTTGCTTAATCGGGCTATTGGGTGCATTGATGAATTCAGCCAAAAAATTTTCTAAGACATCAGCATTGTAATCAATCTTTGGCCTATCAGAATATCCCAGACCAGGCCAATCAACTATAGTTGCTCGCCAATTGACTTTGCCATCACGTTGGACAATTTCTCCAGCCACGGACCTCCATTCCTCAACAGTGCTTACATCAGAAATGGTTGGCATGATCAAAATATTCTGGGAAGGTTCAGCACCATCCTTTACATGCTCTTCATAATAAATACTGATATTATTGTCTTTGAATTTCCATTGCCAAGTATTAGTCTGGGAAAGAAAGTGTCAAAATGAAAAGTATCACTAAAGTGACAAGCAAATGCTACAAGTTCCCAGTGATTAGTTTACAAGAAGCGCGCGTTCGCGTGATTATATTAACTAGAAGTCTAGAAGGCACCTTACAGTTAATGAAGTTTAGTAGATTTTCAAGTAATTGAAACAATAATTACATCACAGTTCCTATAAAAAATGAAATTACTATATAATAGACTTCTGAAGTTTTTTTGAGCTTAATCACTTGAGCTTGCTTCCTCTACTCGGTGCAATTATTAATTTACATGAAAATGAAGGCCACATTTTTCAGTCTAACACTTACATCTGAGATTTAGACAGTAGTTTCGAAAACGCAAAAACCATAGCTATATCAAATGAATATCATTATAGCCACTTTGTTCTATTCATCTAATATAGGTGCAAACAAACGCCAAATTGATGAGAGAGATTAATTAAAAAGCAACACCACGAGTACGGCTAAAATTACAGAGTATCGTTCTCACCTTTAATGGGGTGGGCTTGTCATTTACAGAGACATTGGAGTAATCAAGAGTAGTTGAAGCCCTAATTTGAAGGGGCCTACGGAAATTGATGGTATGAGAGAAACAAAATCTACGAAATTTGGCGGAAAGTTTGAGGCTTGGCGATGATGGAGCGGAGAATGTAGCAGAGAGCGCCATGGAGATGAAAGATGCAGAGATAGAAGCTGGGTGATGGCAGAAAATGCTGACTGCCAGTTCGATGATATTTCACGGCCAAAAAATATCAAACGACTTTGCTCAGTAGCCGCTCGGCCCCCACAACCTTGACCACGTTATGCAAAAATTATTTACTCCTCGTATACTTGATATAATATAAGACATGTTTAACTAATTTAATTAAATTAAAAAAGTTAGGTAAGTTAGTTAATTATAAAAAATATGATACATTTTTTCTAAAATACTATAATTATCTTTCTTAATACCCCTCTTCCACTTCTACGTCATTGGTTGAGGAAATATCTATAAGGTTAATTTAGATAAAATTGATAAATATGAAAAAATGGATCTTATATTTCGGATCAAAACCAACTCAACAATTGAGTCCTATATTAAGGACCGGAGGAGTATTATTGAATACAAAAATATAATACTACTTCCAGTCTTTAATATACGATCTTGTTTGACTTTTATTTTGATTCTAAATATAAAACCCCAATCTACTTTGTCTCTCATATTTATGTATTTTTTTCAAAGTAGTCTTTCTAACAATAGTAGTTCTAGCTAATGCACTTAATTAGTAAGGATATTTTAGAAAAAAAATACTTATTTATTACAAATAAGTAACTTAACTTCTTTTCTTAATCTTCTCAAATTAGTCAAGTAGCTCTTATAATTAGGACCGGAGGCAGTAATTTTTAATTTCATAAAATAATGCTTATAATTTTTAAATTTTCAGGATGTAAATTTTTCAAATCCTCTATCATTATTTTATTACCCTTCCTTGTTGTTTCGGAATACTGAAGGGAAATGCTAAATTCCTTTCAACTAAATTATCTACATACTATAGCTTTATACTTTTTAATTTCATCTATATTTTTATTAACATAATTATCTAGACTTATTTTGATACTTTTAATATATGTGATCTAAGTTAATTTATTCAAGATTTGCAGTAAGTTATTTGTTTAAATTGATTTTACTATAAAGTAAATTTGAATGTGTCACTCAATTTTTAATTGGCCACTGCAAAATATATATGTAAAATAATTTATAAATAGAGCGTGAAAATGAAGACTATATACGTAGGGTTTACTCGCGCAATTTTAAAGATGAATGAGGAACGATACAAAATGAATGGAAAAAAAAGTTGCAGCATTGCCACCAAACCAAAAGTAGGATTTTGGTTTTCTTGCTTCCCTCGATCAGGACAACAAAAAATGCAGTTTCCAGAAACACCTTTGATCAGGCTGAAGCTGCACTTCGTAATAAACTTCATCTCAGCACCATCCATAAAGTTGGGAAATAAACTGTAACAGTCCCTGGCCAATTTTTGTTCAGTCCATTTTCTTTGATCTTCACAACTGAAAGGTTCTCTTTGCGTCGGCATTCTTCTATGTAGCTCGTCAGCCAATACAACGAATAGTAGCGCTTCAGGTAAAGCTAGCTCATCCATCACCAGTAATCTCTACAAGAGCAAAACCCATCTTCGAACGAGTGGAAGCGACTTCTATCCCTCACAATGATCTCTACCCCATAAACTTTAGAAACCAACTTCATTACTGTATGACAATCACTGCAAACCCTCAGGTTCTTCACTATTCTTATCATCTTCCCCTTTGGAAGTTTTGAAATTCCAAAGGCCACAGCAAGCTTCTCGCTGTGCTTAGACACCGAAACTTCTTTCTCTTCTTCTTCAATATCGTGCAAAACACTCCTTACCTGTGGCACGTAGCCGGCTTCCGCTCTGAGTCTCCACACTATTTCCTGCAGCTTATTGTGAGCCTCATCTGTAAATTCATTAGGCTTTTCACCTGCCACGAAACTATAAATGACCTTGTCAATTTCAATCATGCTCCAGCCAGGAGCTTTTTTTATGTTCTGTTCGGCCATGGATCTTCTTATATTGGCAACGTCCTTCCATTTCCCGGCAGTGGCATATATGTTGGAGAGCAGAACATGATCACCAGAATTGTTAGGATCCATTTCAGCAACCCTTGCTTTCACCAGCTCTGCCAACTCAACATTGCCGTGAATGCTACAAGCTCCAAGGAGAGTCCTCCAGATGATTGAATTAGGTACAATTGGCATTTGACATGCAAATTCATAGGCCTTCTGCAACTTCCCCGCTCGACCATAGAGATCAACCATACAGCCGTAGTGCTCCATGGCGGGTTCAATGCCGTGCACACTTTGCATCTGAGAAAAATAAGCACTCCCTTGCTCAACCAAGCCAGCATGACTACAAGCATATAAAAGAGAGATGAAGGTGATACCATCCGGCTGAATACCAGACTCTTCCATCTCGTGAAAAAGTTGTATCGCCTCTTCTCCATGACCCTGCATAGCAAGTCCTGCAAGCATGGATGTCCAAGACACAATGCTTCTCCCCACTTGCATGCTTTGAAAGACCAACCTAGCCATAACCACATTTCCACATTTTGAATAGGTGTCTATCAGAGCATTGCTCACTGAAGCAATCTGAAGAAACCCAGCTTTCTGTACAAATCCATGTAAAATCTTCCCAAATTCAAAAGCCCCAGCTTGTGCACACGCCGAAAGCACCCCCGTCAAGCTTACCTCATTAGGTCTGATTCCCTGACGCTGCAACTCCCTGAAAAAACCAAAAGCCTCATCAAAAGAGCCGATTTGAGCAGACCCAACGATCATAGTGCTCCATGAAACATCATCTTTCAGAGGCATTTCAGAAAATACTCGTCTCGCTAACTCAAGCTCACCTGCTTTGGTATATCCAGCAAGCATCACATTCCATGAAGTCAAATTCCGATTAGGCATCCGTTTAAACGTACTTCAGCCCCTCCAGATCCCCACACCTAAAACAGGCAGTCAAAATAGCATTCCAGGTAACAACATTTGGCTGCCACATTTCTTCAAACACCTTCCTAGCAAAGGCCGAGTTCCCACATTCTGCATACATGCTAATCAGAGTTGTCCCAACGAAGATATGAGTGCTCAGCCCAAAGCACAAAGATTGACCGTGTAACTGCATCCCAGATTTCATATCCCTGCAATTAGCAACCCCTTTGAGAATAAAGGCGAAAGAGAAACTATCGGGCAGGAAGGAGGATTGTCGACGCATTTGGATGAAGAGTTGGAGAGAGCTGTGAGGAGATTCAGACTCAACGAGTCCTCGAATGAGTGTGTTGTACATGAAAACATCAGGGGTCGGGAAGTGAAGGAAGAAACGGTGAGCGTAATGGAGAGCATCGGGGATGGAAATGGCACAGTGGAGAAGGAACTTGCCAGCGACCAAGGAATCATTGTGGAGGCCAGTTTTGAAGAGAAGAGCGTGGATTCGCTTGACCGATTTGAGATTCCTGCACTTGCTCAGCAGCGAAATGCAATGGTCGGAGATACTAATTCCCATGCCATCTTTGAAGGCAGTAGCTACTTCTTTGGTCATCATCTATACCTCATGGCTAGCCTCTTCAGTGGCTGCAATCTTTACTCTCCAGTTCCTCAAAA